>NW_009954235.1:396996-407782 GCF_000747805.2 Chaetura pelagica | reverse complement strand
CAGGAATGCTGCTCGGGGGCATGGAGGGAAGTGCAACTGCTGAAGTCTTGCTGTCTCTGTTCATCAAACATGAGGTGCCTAAAATTGAGTGCTGGAGGTTATTGACTACTGAAAACATTGGCTCAGGATTTTCACTGAGGATATGCCAGCCAAAACCATCATGGCAGCATCCTGGGCTTGGAATCCTACCCTCAGCAAACATATTTCAGGCTTATACAGAGTGAACCACCATGGCCATGTGTTGAGGTGGCATGATGCCAGTCTCAAGGTGGTGCAGCAGCTTTAACGGGACATCTCTGCTAGGAAAAGACATATTTAGTAGGGCAGCATTCCTAATGCTCCAAGTACCAAATCTTCAGCCAAAAGTCCCTTTTATAGACAGCTGCAGGCCTGTTGACACAGGACTGTGTTTGTCAGTGCTCTTGTTCTCAAGCAGCCAACCTGTCATGGGCTAGGAGGGGGAAAAGAGGTTGTGCTATGGAAAAAAGAAAGGACAGGGGATTAAGAAGGCAGGTGGCCTCCAGAATGTATTCATAACCCAAGGGACAACAGATCGTGGTTGCACAACATCATGGCCTTGAAGCACAGCCTCTTAAGGCAAATAATGGCTTTTGGGCAAGATTTATCAGAGCAGCTGAGTAAGCATCTCCAAAGATACAGGTTATGCATTTGCCATAAAATGCAGGAGACCAGGAGAGTTTTTAAATAAAGACTGGTTTGAATATGGTGTGTTTTCAGTCTTGAACCATGTGCTTGCCTCCAGGACCCTAGATCCATGCTGAACAGAGTGTTTGCCATCACTTGTGACCTGGCTGTTGGATCTGGCAGAAGCAGACTTGCCATTTCTCAGTGACTGGTCCTAATGGGAGGGTCACCTGCCTCCCTGCTGCACTCTGATGGAAAGGGACAGGAAATTGATAAGAAAGGAGCCTGTTGTTACTGAGAAAGGTGAAGTTGGATTGTGCTCAGGTCTGATGCAGTCACTCACAGGAATCCTGCTTGTTCTCCTTTAAAGGTTTTGGCCAGTGCTGTGCCTGTGCAGCTGGGTAGAAGTGACAGCCAGGGACAGTCACGAGGGTGTCCTCTGTCCTCCAGTCCTTTCCTGCACAGGGAATAAATGCATCCTGCACACAGCAGAGACTGGAAGAGTGAGAGGCTTATCTGGTGAGTTGCTGTTTTCACCTGTGTTCTAAATCAGGCTATGGATGCTCTGAAGCTAAAAATGTAGAAAGTAGTTTTCTGGTTTAGGAATAGAAAAGCCTTTCATGTGGAAATTAAAAAGGGAGATAACTGAGCTCTAGGCTGTCTACTAGAAGGGCAATAGAATCAAGCAACATCTTCTGATCTGTTTTTCATCTTGTGATGCATTCAACATTATACTTGAGCACACATTTCATGACATTATCCATCTTGTATCTTCTACTTAACCTAAAAACCATACATGACACTTTCCAGAGAAATAAAAAAGTTCTAGGATCTAAACCACAATTCTTTCCATCAGCTTTATATGAACACACTGGAGAAAAGGAGCCTCTTCTTATTTTGAAGTCAAGACCCAGGTCAACACTGCTAAGAATGAAAAATCCTGATTTTTTTAAAGGTCACCCAGTGACCCAGTGTACTCAGAGTGAGCACTTTACAGACTTCCTTAAGTAAAAGGTTGTGCCTCCCAAATTTTAGATTTTTTCCAATAGAGGGAAGGAGAAAAAGCCACAGATTTGTTAAGTAAAATATAAAATCATAATAACACAAGACAAGACTAGGTGGTATAGAAGCTCTAGTAACCATATTAATGTATTAACCATAATATAAGAAAGGGCAGAAATAAACTTAAATAGTTAAAATCATAGAGAAGTAAACAGAAGGAGGTATTTTTTATACAGTGTGTTGGAATTCATTATTCCAGAATAGTGCCAACAAATTTGCATGGGTTCAAAAAGGATTTTGACCTATTCAGAGAAGCAAAACTCATCAAAGGCTACAAACTACACAGATCCAGACCATCCTCAGGAAGCCCCGAGCTGCAGGCTGCTGGGAGGCACTGCAAGTGTCCCTGCTTGCTTGGTGTTTGCTGCTGGCCACGGGGCACAGACAGGACACCAAACTAGATGAGCCCGAAAGTTAATGACACCAGCCCTGTGGGGTTGGGTTTTTCCCCCCAGGAGGGGTGAACAGTACAAAGAGCATCAGCAAGGACAGGGAGGCTGGGGCAGGATGCTGTGCAAGGGGTGGCATGTGGTGTGGCACATGCCCAGGGTGGTGTGACAGGAGAGACTGCATTGCTCTGCAGATGCCACCGAGATTAGAGGCCACAGTCCTGAATCATGCAGTGCCAGGTGAGTGTCCTGTGTGACTCACTGGGAACTGCTCTTTTCCTCCCTCAGCCTGAGCAGTTGCTGAGCCTCAGCCTATCACCAGATCTCCTCTCTTGGTCCATTGGATGCTGTCCCTCACCCACTGCCAGCCTACACTGGTGAGTGGCATGTGGAGCGTAGACCCCAGCATTGCTGGGGGAGTCTGACAGGATGTGTAAATTGAAAAACTTTACTTTTCATCACTTTTCCATAAGGGTTTCAGGTTTTTTTCTCCCTAGGGATGTCTGCCTGGGATTAACAGTACCACAGTCATCTGAACAACACCAAGGTTTGTTAAACACAGACAGAACATGAAATCCAAGCAAAAGAAAGAGTTTGCATAACAAATCTCATGATATTTGCATTTCCCATGGACTAAGCAAGGTGAGACATTCTCAGCCTGATTGCCAAGACAGAAGAAAAGCCTCTGCTCTGTCCCAGCAATGCTCTGTCCCTCAGCTCAGGGCTAACTCACTTTTCCTGAATACTTCTACATTATCTATAAGCAAAGTAGATCAATATGAATTTTACAGAGTTTCTTTGGCCATTGAAGAAAGCAGTTAATTAATGAGAGGAGAGACAACTTACAGAATGAATGCTTTGTTGAAATGAGCTAGAAGTGAAAGAAAAAAAGGATAAAATGTTTGTTCTTAGGTCACTTATGGTAGATTTTATTTATTATTAATTTTAAAAGTATGTAATTTTCACCAGAGTGGGAAGTGATAGGACAAGGGGTGGTGGTTTTAAATGAAAGAGGGGAGATTTAGGTTAGGTATCAGGAAGAAATTCTTCACCATTAGGATAGGAAGCCACTGGAACAGGTTGCCCAGGGAGGTTGTGGCTGCCCCACTGATTCTTTTCTGGTAGTTTCTCAAGAAGACGTATTTTTGCAATACATCTGAATGTTCTCTGCACTGTTTTCCTTAAATATGTGTTTAATCCACCTTCTTGTCAGCCCTGAGTCAGCTCCTGGTCCCATGACAGGCCTGCTGTCCAGATGGGTTGGTGGGAGCCTGTGGGGCCAGGGCCCAGCGCGGGGGCCAGGCAAGGCTTGGCAGGGCAGGCTGCAGCTGAGGAGCTGGGGGGGCTTGGGGCTGCTGCTGGGAATGCTGCTCCTGCTTCCTTTGCTGGGAGCTGCCTGCTTCTGCTGCCTCTCCTCTGGTGACAGTGACTCCATCAGCCCTGTGCTGGATCTTGAGGCAAGAACAGAAATGATGTGTCTTACTTTGGAAATAATTTTGATAATTCTGCACCACCACTGACGTTGGGTAGGAAGTTATGAAAGCAGATCTTTGTGTATCATGTATCAGCACTTTCTGCCCCTGCCTGTTTGACAGTAACAAGTGTTACAACACAGTAAAATCCTGTTCAAGGAGGGGCAAGAATCTTGCTCATGCCTGAAGTATGATATTGTTACTGGAAACCGAGTAACAATTAGCCTAGCCAAGAGCCAGGCCAGGCCTTTCTGCCACTGGAGACAGACAAATTCCACTGGCTTCAGGGATGGTGAAGCCTAACACAGAGGTGAGATCAAGCCACCCTTTGCATTTAGAAGGTAATATTAATGAAATGGACTGGCTTGAAAAGTGGCTACTCTGGAGCCTCAGCTGACATCAC
Organism: Chaetura pelagica; assembly: GCF_000747805.2. NCBI lineage: Eukaryota > Metazoa > Chordata > Aves > Apodiformes > Apodidae > Chaetura > Chaetura pelagica. The sequence continues at coordinate 403,811 of NW_009954235.1, read as the reverse complement.
CCAAAGCTATTTCATACTTTACCATCATCTGCTGGTGACATTCAGCTAAAGTGTTAGTGTGGGATTTTTAACTGGTGGACACATGATGTTACCATAACTAGAGGGCACTCAGTCCAGTCCTAACAACAGACACGTTTCTGTCTCTTGGGTGTTTTTACCCCACTGTGCCACAAACCTCTGAAGAAGGCCCAGAGGTTTCTGCTTTGTCTGCATGAAGTAATGAAACCAGAAGGGAACAGACTGAGGAAACAGCTTGGTACTAAGAAATTGAAAGCTGTTTGTGTTTTGTGGGAGTTCCATTCAACTTGATGTATAGCTTTGAGGAGTTTTCCATGATGTTTTCAATAATACTGTACAAAATACTAACATGTTTTTATATAGTTAATCTTTTATGTTCAGAACCAGTTTCTGAGTGCAGACTCATTCACCCCTAGATGTTTTAACAATGCTTTAATAATGCTTTAAGAAAGAGAGATACTGAAAATACAGATGCAAGGGTGTCATTCAAACATAAACCTGATAAAATATTAACATTCCTTATGAATTTTTTTCTGGAAAAAGGAGAAAAACTATCACCTTTGACAAGCTCTGCAGTGAGAAAAGCCCTTTTTTTTGAGCTAGAGATTGTTTGGTAACAACATTAAATCTTGAACCAAGCTGCAATGTGTCTAAACAGCCTCTTTTGGCTCACTGTGAGGTAGATTTATGTTCCCCTCGGTGGAAATAATGAAATTCTATTATAAACTAAGGACTGAAAGGATAAAATCTGTAACTTTCCCTTATTACTGTTAGGATTTGTTAAGCTCAGCAGAACTAGCGAGGCGCTGTGAACGGAACGATTTTAAATTCCCTTTGGAACCGCTGAAGTGCAATGGTCATTTAAAAGCCACAGGAATGACCAATGAATGACCAGGAACCTGCAGCTCGTACCCCGCCAGGTGGGGTGTCGGTACCGGGGTGTCGGTACCGGGGTGTCGGTACCGGGCGCTGCGGGGAGCGCTGCTCCTGCCCCATCCCCGGAGCCGGCCCTTCCGCGCAGCCAGGTGGAAGGAAACACCTTCGCTGGAGAAAAGCAGTAGCTGTTTCCCGCAGGAGCAGCCAGGGGACACTTGCGCAGGCCGGGGCCGGGTCCCCGCTGCCTCCTGCTGCCTCCCGCGCTCCCGGAGCAGCCGCTGAGCATCCGCAGCTCCCAGGGAAAGCTGCAACGAGCCGCTTTGGACTGACTGGCAGCAGCTGATGATCATGGTGCTGCTTGGTAAGCCGAGGAAGCATCCATCTGATTACCTAAAGAGCATTTTCTGCTTAGCTTGAGGCTCTGTTAATCTGTTCAAGCCAATTGTAGAAACCCCAAACCATCTGCGTTTGTGCAGATCATGGTTCATTTAGATTTTCTTTGTGTCTGCTGTCGATGGATGATTAAAAGTAGTAGGGATTTACAGTGTAAAGTCCACACACTGCCATGTTACCCTTTGAGTAGCTTCTCACAGTATTTGAGTACCAGCTGGTACAGGGGAGTCCAGAGGGAAAACAAGTAACAGCCACAAATAATGGCAATGGTGAAGTTTTGCAGGGTGTAATGGCTGAAATAGTGGGAGCAGCAAAGCTTTTGCCGTGTTTCAGCCTGTTCACCAGGCTTTTGTTTCATTCGTAGTTAGGTGCAATTGATACAAAATAGCTTGTGAAATGTTAGTGTAAAAACCCAAAGGAGTCAGTCCTGGGGCCCGGAGGGAGCACAGAAACGCAGCAGCTGCTGCTTCTCCGCACTCCGCAGCCCCTCCTGCCTCCCAGAGCCCGGCGGTGTTTGGCTGAGCTGAGCCAGGCAGTGGTGGCACCTGCTCTGCTCTGAGGAAAGCTTTGCTGTCACCTGCATTTCCTTGCTGCCTGCTAATGTGACACCAAGTGACAAGGAGGGAAGGTTGTCCTGCAGGCACGGACAAGAGGAAAGGGCCTGACACTCTGTTTCTCTGCATGAGCTGCTGTTCAGGTGCCAGGTGGGTTGCTGTTCTACTTGGTAAGGAGTTGAAATTCTCCATGTTGCATCCTCAAATTTCAACATGTTGTAGGGTAATGCATTCTTATTGCATTTAGTTTTTGAAAATTATGAAAAGTAGGTCAGGTGAAACTAGGCTGTCTGTGAAGGACACTGTGAAGCCCCCTTCCCACCTGCAGCTGGAGGCCTGTGACGTGGCTGCCTTTGTTGGAGCTCATTGCCTTGGGCTTTCTTACAGTCAACAGAGAGAAAGGCACTTCCATGGTAACATTCATTTGACTTTTTTCAGATGTCTGCTTCTGCATGATGAGATGAATTGCATTTCAAAAGCTCCTGTTTCTCTCTGTTGGGGATAAAAGGATCCCTGAGTGACTAGGTCAGATGAATTCCATCCCTGGGTCCATAAAAATGGAACTGTAGAAACAAGCAGCAATAAAATACAGAGCTGAGGTGATTGAAAAGTAAAATCTGCTTACTGCATGAAATCTGATACAACTGTTTGAAAATGGGAGAACATGTCATGAACCTCCCATAAGTGTTTTCTCATTAATTAAAGAACTAAAAGAAAAACAAAGTTTAATTGTAATTATTGTAATTATAATCATTATAATTGGAAATAATTCACCTGAAGCATAATGAGGCTGCAATATTTCTCACGCTGGAGGAGCCCATAACTCATAGACCGTGAGATCAACTCTCATTGATTCATTGTGGAAAAAACAGAAAAAATATCTAGAAAGGGGCAAGACCAGTATTAATATAAGAGTTAGAGCATGGAATAATATTTTGATCTGAGCTAAAAATGAAACTAAAAATATATATCTAATATACAAAAACGTTGATGGTGGAATGCAGTAAAAAGTATATTACAAAACTCATGTTCAGAGTATACAGAAAAAAGTAATTGAAACAGACAGGGAACAAGTGATAAATGCCTGAGAGCATTTCTCTTAATCTTGTCACACATTCTGAGGAAGAGATTTAAAATGTCTGCTTGAGATGTGGAAGATGCTTTGTATACACTGGGTAGAGTGAACTCCGCAAGCAGGGCTTTAAGATGATACTGAACCCAGTGTGAGCTGTTTCCTGTTCACCAGCTTGTTGTGACCTTTATTTTCCCGTGTTATATGTTGGTACCTGATAAGAACACACAGGCTATTTCCTGTTTTTTTCTACTCAGCAGTCTGTCACCCAACAGGGGACTGCTGGATGGCCAGAAATGCCCTGTGAACTCCCTCCAAAGCTGGTAGTTCTGGCCCTTCCCACTAAAAGCCATTGTGTGAAATATGCTCTGTCACTTGGCATTGGGAAGCAGGAAAACAACCCCTCCTGCACTCAGAGGATGTTGGAGCATCTACACTGCAATACCAAGGGGGAAAAAAAAGACACATTAACAGTAACACTTCCCTGAGCAAAACGTTGGGTGCCCCAGTGCTGGTCTTATTGCATCACGCCTGGGCTAACTGCATGTCTGCTGTGGTGCCAGGCTTCCCACTGCATGGAATTGTATCATGCCTGTTTGCAGTGGCCCCTTTTCTCTTAGCAATGTATGAGCACATGATGTGCCAGTCCCTGGCCCCATAAAATGATGATCTAAATAGATGAGAGAGTAGAGATGAAGGAGGCAGCCACAGAAGGGTGAAATCAGTGGTTACTGTTATCTGGTGGTGCCTGGATGATGAGGGAGACCACACTGCCAAACAGAATACCTAAAAAATATCCCAAGAGTGCATATTATTTATTAGTAATTTAAATGAATAAAAATCTCATTGGGTAATACTGAATATATTGAAGGTTGATGCAACTTTGATTTTTAGTTTTTTTGGGGGCTGGTCTGGATCTTAAGGAACACTTACGTCCCTTACAAGAGCTTTCTTCTCTCTGTCCCTGCAGGTTGATACATGCTGGAGGACACATGTCTTCAAGACAGATGTAAATTCACTTTGCCCATAGCATTGAACTTGATGGAGATGATCCAGTCTTGATGCTGAAGCTGCACAGCCAGGCTGAAGCAGGCGGGTGGTACTCAAACAAAAAGCAGCACGTGGGATTGGAGCCCTTTGCTCAGCAGAGCTCTTAAACTCACTGTGACAACACAGTTTTTCAGCTGGAGTTGGTTCATGTTTGAACAGCCTGAAACAACTTGTGTGTGTGTGCCCAGCAAAGAGCTCTTTAGAAAGCATCTCCTGCTCTTCTTGCCCTTTGGACCATCTGTTGTGTCTCTTCAGGCCAAGCTTGTCCTTGTTTTCTTCAATCTTAGACTACGATGATAATGCCATTGGGATTTCCACAACACAAGGAAAAAGCATGTTAGTAGAAGTAGTACCTCTTACCTTCTTGCTCTGCTGTCCTCTAAAGAGAATTGGTAGGAAGCTAAAAATGGGCACGTGCTCAGGTGTTTTTATGACTTTTATTTGCCATATCAGGGAATTAAAAGCCAGTGGATTGCAGATCTGTGCAGGAAAGCAGATGAAGTATTTTCCCTTTTTCTACAGAGAAGTGCCTCCTGGCATTATTTGGCTATTTAGTATGAGTAGAGGAATGGGTGGGAGGAGCAGGCAGAAGGCCTGAAATGCTCTTATGCAGGTGTGCAGCCCCCCAGGTACCTTGCTGCAGGGGGTGTTGCTGAGGAAGTGTTTGGAGAGATTTAGGAACAGATTAGGGATTTATGTGAATGGAACAGCTCTGCTCTTGGCTGATGAGGCTAATGGAATTAGCAGATCACCCTTCAGCCCCAGCCAGCAGCTAATCACCAGCTGGATGGGAGGAAAGCCCCTCTGCCCTTTGGGATGGAGCTGCAGGCTTGGCTGGGGCCAAGGCTGAGGTTCCAAAGGACCATCAGCCTGGGTGACTGCCAGGGCAGGTGCCTGTGTGGGTACAGGAGCTCCCCTCCTTGCACCTCCTGGTGCCCACCTGCCAAGGGGGGCTGTGTCCCACCACTCCCTGCTGCATCCCATCCTACACACTTGTGTGAAGCTCCATCTTCAATGGAGAGCTGCTGTCCATTATATATATTTAATCTATTTTTTTTCCCCTTGAAAAATTTACATTATTAATGGGCTTTTGTCATATAAAGAGGCCAGTCATGAATCATCTGAGGTGCACCTAGACACTTCTGATGTCAGCATTCTCAAATGAATTCATGTCTCCAGGGCCATCCATTATTCTAAATACAATTCCAAAGGGGAATTATGCATGTAATACTCTCTAGCAAATAAACAAGTAATCTCCATCACAGATTTGATACTAAAGCTTTACAATCCGATAAGGCTGATGTGCTAGTGGCAGAGAGTACTAATTTTCTGCTCTGTCATCAGAGATCCTTCCATTCAGCCCGTGCACACACGGATTGTCCTCAGGGGACAGCCTGTTGATGGGAGCACGGTGTGATGCTGCTGCTGCCTGGGAGGGAGGAGCCACCGCTGTGGTTTGGAGGTGGCCTGGCCGGGCTCTCCCTTTGTGGCCCTGCCTTGCAGAAAGGGTCTGGACTGGAGCTTCCACGAACCACCAGCTTTACAGTGTTTGGATTCCGGGCCAGTTACAGCCGTTGAATTAGAGCCAGCTGCTTCCTTTTCATTCTGTGCTTCAGGAATATAAATGTTCATGATAGTCCATGCCAGGTTCCTAATAGTTTCCAGTTACAGTTCATGGTCTCTGCTGCTGATACTGAAAGATTCAAGCTGCAAAGAGCTGAGACAAGTTTCTGAAAACATTGCAAGTAATCCTGCAATCCTCCCAAGTACCACCTGAATTCCCAGAGCTAGCCCTTCAGATGGTTTGGGCTCAGTTTACTGTGGCCTGTGGTCGGATCCCAGTGATGGGGCAGGGCTTGTGGCAAACTGGATATCACAGAAGTGGCCTTTGGAGAGAAAGCCTGGGGTGACTTGTGCTCCTGCTCAGAGCTCTGAAGCTGTGATATGAAGAGTTAAAGCAAGACAGAGGAAACTGAAGAGAAAGGCCCTTGGGGAGGGAGTGATGGGGAATCTTGACTTTCAGTGGCATCCAGGGGATGAGAGGAGGTGGAGCTGCTTCTGTTAAGGTATCGAAGTAGGTGATCTGAAAGCATGGGAAAAAATCTAGCTCTGGATCTGAGAATGATCTACTGAGCTCAGAAGAAAGAATCAAACTGACTTTACCTTGACACGAGAACAGCTGAGTGAGCCTATTGCCCAGTGCTCCTTCAGACCTGACCCCTTGAGAGGACACCCCAACAGGTCTTCAGCTGGTGCTGGGGAAGACCCTGCCTCCTGTGCCAGTTATTAACTACATCCTGTGTCGTTTATGACCAGGAGACATTCATGTGAGTACAAAGGCTAATGCCTTCATAAGCTGCACTTTAACAGCTTGCCATTGCAGCCCTGGTGCTCTGTTGTCTGGGCAGAGGTCAAATCCCTCCTTCCTCAGGAAGAGCTTTTGTAAAGGCTGGAAAAAGCCCTTTCTGGCTTACAGGCTGCTTGGGGAATCTCTCCAGAAAAAGGCATCTCCTGTTTCCCTTTCCGCTCAGTTCTGCGGAGCATAAAACAGGTGTAAGGAGATACCTGCACGCAGAGCTTGGCCTGTCTGTTAGTCGAAAGCTCCTCTAGTGATGATTTTCTTTTAGTGGCCAATTTGCCCTTTGCTGTACAAACACAGTAAGGGGCGAACAGTCACCGAGTCACCGCGACCGTTTCTGCTCGTGGCAGGCCGGTTTCGGGGCGGCTGTCCCCGTTATTTGCCACATCCCTGCCCCTGGACGTCCCCAGTGCTTGGCCGGGCAGGGGACACGGGGCAGGGGACACAGGCAGGGGACACGGGACACGGGGCAGGGGACACGGGGCAGGGGACA
>NW_009954235.1:393661-394957 GCF_000747805.2 Chaetura pelagica | reverse complement strand
CGGGCCGCTGGGGGGGGCTGCCCCCCGGTCCCTCCGCCCCGTGTGGGGCCGGGGCTGGTGCCAAACGCAGCCTGGTGCCTAATGCAGATGGAGCTTGATAAAGTAGGTAGGACTGGTGATAACTAATCACCGTGTGCTGGCCTTATCCACTGATGTCTTCTGCAGAGCCATAGGCAGCGGGGACAAATCAAATATGCACGGGCAGAACAGTCCACTTGATCTTATGTGTGTGTTAAAGATTGTAGTTTATACCCTTTTAATGTCATTGCCTTGCTAAGGTGCTCCTTTCTCTTAGTAGACAGTGTAATAAAGCATCAGAAAAGAGCCAAGCTGTGTTACTGCTCTGTGATGGGTACTGGCTATCAGTGTCAGGTATGTTTCTTGCCTGGGTTGTAGTTTTACAGGAGTGAATAATAACAACGTTATCTCCGGTTTTATGGAAATAAACAAGAAGGACTATCGGTCTTTTTGTGGTACGGAAGAAACTGGCATAAAAATAATCTTCTGACTGTAAAGGCTGCCAGGCAGTTTTATTGCCTATTATATTTGAATGGGCACCAAATCTCGATGACTGTACCATTTTGTTCCAATTGGAAAGGAGGTTCTTTGGCTGGAGTGGGTGTTTTTGTGAAGCAGGGGTGGTTCGTTCTGCTTTTGTTGATTTATAAAGCTATGAGCACAGTCTGATTTAAAATCCTCTGTGTGTGCGTGAAGGTGGGGGAGAAGAGAGCACATTGCAAGAGCCTTGGGTGTTTCAGATGGCAAGAACAAGATCGGGGGAGACTTCACCCGGGGTTGTTCATCAGCCTTCACAAGGCTAGCTGACAGCAGCCAGGGCTGCCAGAGCCCCCGGGGCAGCTGGCTCCTGTGTGTAGGCACCGTTCTCAGCCTCCTGACCCTCCAGGTAACTGGGGTTCTCTGCTGAGCAGCCTGCAATGGCTCTGCCTGTCCCGGGGGGCTGGAGGGCCTGCACAGGCTGAAGGAGCAACCAGGGCAGCAGGGCTGGCTATCCCAGCCTGGGCACCCCAGAACCTTGCCTTGCTGGTGGATACATGGTGTCAGGGTGTGTTAGCAAGCAGGATCTGTGAGGACAAGGGAGACCTGTGAGCCATCCTGCTGTGTCCCAAATCTGTGCCTGAGAACATAGCTCTGGAGCCTTGGCTGCTGCTTTCCTGGTGTGTGTGAACTCGCCGGTATCTTTTGTCCCTGCCTTCTTCCTCGGCATATGCTGCTACTTGCACAGAATGCTAAAGAGAAAGGAGAGCACAGAGGGACCGGCTGGGGGAGGCGCGCAGC
>NW_009954235.1:388433-392770 GCF_000747805.2 Chaetura pelagica | reverse complement strand
ATGCGACTACTTGCACAGAAGGCTAAAGAGAAAGGAGAGCAGAGAGGGCCCGGCTGGGGGAGGCGCGCAGCCGCCGGCCGTGGTGCCCCGCTCTCTGCTCCGCGCTGGAGGGGGCTCAGGACAGCAGGGGCAGCTGCTGCCGAGCTGCCCACATCCCGGCTGGTGCTGGGACCCGGCCTGCTGGGGGGTGGGCACGGCTGTCCAGGGGAGAAGAGGGGTCTGCTGCTCTCCTCCCAAGGTAAAAACGAGCTGTTTGAAAGTGCTGCTCAGAAAAGCAAGGCTCTGCTCTCCCCACAGTGGCCCACAATGGACGGGTTCTTTGTTTTCTGTGTTGCTGTAGATCGTGATGGTGCTGGACACTTGGCAGGACAGGACATCTAAAAATATGACAGGAGACAGTAAATGGAAATAGGGGGGAAGAAAGAGAGACAGGGTGAGAAAGGGCATGGGGGAGGAGGCGTTCAGTATTCTAATAGCCCCTAGAAGCATGGAGGGGCTGTATGCTGCATATTGGAAGAGGCTAAACTGTTGTCCGGCCTGTGCTAAACGTGTGGGCAAAGGAAAGCACTGAAGGGGCAGAATCCACCAGGGATGGGTGGCTGTGAGTGTCATCAAAGGTGAACCTAAGGAGTGGTGGAGAAAGGCAGGGATGGATACAGCCTCATTGCACTCTTGCTTCCCATTAACAGAGGCTTGGACTTGGCTTGTTTCTTTGTTTTGAAAAGCAAAATCTCTTTGCGAGTCTTGAGAGGCCAAATCATGTGTGTGGGCATATTTAGGCTATAAATTTTTCTTTGTTCCTACCTCAGTTTGAAATACTGTTTGGTTGTACACTTTGTGCAGTGCTTGAAGTAGGCCTGGTGTTGGACTATCTCTCCTAGCACATTTCCTGATTGGAAAAAGTAGGTATTTAAATGTAAGCTAGACTTGCTTAATGGCTTCCCATAAAAATAGTAATATCTTTTACAAATAATTAAGCACAGGCTTAAGTTCCACTTGCACAGTCAATGAGCATGGCAGTAGGCCTACTTCATGTCTTAATTTAAGCATATGTTTGAGTGCTTGCAGAGTTAGTGCCTGCATTAGTCTCTGCAACCAGCTGTAACTCAGTGGATACCTTCAGGATGGACATCTGTTCTGATTTTGTTCAAACCCTCTGATGGGCGTTAAGACACTTGGTAGTTCAGGACTCTGAGTCACAGATGACAGCTATTGCTTTTAGCCTCTGACAGACTGCATTGTTCTTCAGACCTTGTTTTCATAAATCTGCCTCTTGTAAACATGAGCTATAAACATTTTAGATTAATCTATTAGCTAAATTGAGCTGTAAATCAAATTAACTTCCTATGTTTTCCCCCCACAAAGGTGACTAGCACTGGCACAGGGTGTCTGGAGCAGTGGTGGAGCTCCATCCCTGGAGCTACCCAGAAGCCATCTGCACATGGGCCTGGGCAGCAGCTCTAGCTCAGGTGGGGAGGTGGGTCAGATAGCCTCCAAAGGTCCCTGCTAACCTCAACCAGCCTGTCATTCTGTGAATTGTATTTACATATTCTGCTGGAAGCTCAGGTGCTCATGCACCAGGGTATGTAAAAGCTTGCACTCCTGAGGAGCTGAGCACCTTTCTGGTCCTACACAGCACTCCTCGCTCTGCCCAGTGCTGCATGGCCATTGTCCCCCTGGGTAGGGGTGGCACCTGCTGAGGAAACACTGGCCTGGGGAGCAGGAACATGGGGAGGGAACCCAGCAGCACCAGCCCAAGGAGGAGCAGTTGGCTTCCCCCAGCCTCTGGCCTTCCTTTGCTCAGAGAGCTGCTGAACCAGGGGATACATATGACCCTTGAGTGTTAGGAGTTACTGGAGTAATAATGCAAATTTCATTTACTTTTTAGCCTTCTTTGATTTTTTTTTTTTGTGTGGTTTGTTTGTTTTTTCCTGTAAGAAGAAAGGAAAGAATGTGTCCCTTAGAGAGGTACACCTCTCATTTCAGTTTGAATTTCTTGAGAGTTCTGAAACTGAATGTTGCCCAGTCAAAATAAAGTTCCCTCAAGTATTCCCTTCCCCTTCCTCAGTGCTTGGATGGAAGAAGAGCTTGCAGCTTCTTGTATCACACTTGATTGAATAAATGATGTGTCTTTGAGCAAAGACCATTTTTCATATCTTAAAATGCAAACAAGAAAGAGGTTTTTATGTGAAACTGTTCTCTCCAATTCCAGCATTCTTCTCTTTTCAAGTTCTGTTCAACTTCCATGACTTGTGATTGAATAAACTGAAATTACAAGCTTCCTACTGAGATGACATTTTGTCATGCATTAGAAATTGTCAAAAAGGAGCTTATGTTCATGAAAACATCTTGATGCATGAGATATAATTATATATGCCTTAAAATAAATAGTCGTGGATGTAGTCACTGCAGCCTAACCTTTTTTTTCCTCATCTTAATTCTTATGTACTGTACTGGGGGAAGGATCATGCGTGAGAAGTGAGTCCTGAAGGGTTTTGAGGCCTCAGGAGCCTTGGTGGTACTTGGCCTTTAATGAGATGTGCTTGTGGTAAATAGAAAAAAAAGAAGTTTTCAGGTGTGATGGAAATGGTACCTGTGGATGGGGTGAGTTCCTGTGTAGGCTTGTTTGCACTTTGTCAGCATGAAGAGTAAAAATAAGGTTTGCCACGATGATGTCATGGTGAAGTACAGCTTGGGCTAGGAGGTGACAATGTGTATATGGCTTCAATACAGTGGATGAAACATCTTTTCTGCACAGTGCTTCCAGATAGGGCCTATGGGAAGTTGGCTGTTGTGGCTTGTGTTTGCATGTTCCTGGTGGATTGTGTCTCTGGAATGATCCCCCCTGAGGGTGTCTCATTCCCACTACTTGAATGTCATGTTAATGAAGTTCATCTGGGTATGTTTTGGTGCCTTGGTGAGATGGGGCTGTGAAGGCTTGAAAAGGAACGTGTTATCGCACCACTTGCCAATTAACTCGAGTTATTACGAAGGGAAAAGGCTGCATTTTTCCTCTCCTGCATGACTAGATGACACAGCAGTGACCTCGTGGAGTTCAGTGTTGGATTTCTCTACTTTGCATTTTAAGCAAATCAGAAGTTTTTTAAATTGGCCTGATGGTGAGGAGTTGTGTTCTAGAGAGTTGCAATGAGATAGGAGGTTGTGTTTCCTGCTGCATTGCCTGGATGGTCAGACCATCTCCTGCCGTTCACGCTGCTTCTGCACCGTAGTGGTGAGGCCAGGGGTCCCCAGAGCCCACAGGGCCCCTGCCAGGATGGTGTCTAAGGAGCAGCCCTTGAGCCGTGTCCCTTCCTGGCACTGGTTCCAGCCTGGCTCCTGGAGGACTGGGCCTAATGACATGAGGGGAGTGCTGGGTGGATGGATGGACGGACGGACGGAAGGCCGGATGGACAGCTGCCTTCCCAAGGGCATGGCTGTGCGTGCCAGGCAGGAGGAGCAGTTCGGAGCAGAGCTGGCTCTGCGGAACCCCAGCTGTAGGGGGGACAGGCAGAGCTGTCTCCAAGGGTGCCTCTGCCAGCTCCAGCTCAGCCCGATGCTGATGTGGAGCCAGGAGGCTGTTACACAGAAAAACCCCTCGAGTTCCTGGGAAGCTGCACCTTCCACGAGCAAGGCTGGCAGCACAGGCTTTTTAACAAGAGAGGTCTGTTTTTTCTGCTCTGAATACTCTGGTTATATAAAGGCATAACTCTGTCATCAGAGTGTGAGCAGGGGCCTCCCTTGGTCACAGCAGTGACACAGTGCCTAGTAATAAGCAATTCAGCATAGTAACTCTTTTATTGACTTTTTAAATGGAAAAAAAAAATCTGAATAGGTTTTATAGATGCTAAGTGCATTGGCTTCCCAGGGACAGCACGTAAAACTTTAAATGATGATTAAAAAGTCCAGATAAGGAAGCATTCCGAAAGTGAAAGGGCTTGCATATCTGCTTGTTGTGACATAGTAACAAAATTAATAGGCTGTGGTTCTCAGTAGGTCAATGGATTTTTATAAAAGCTTGCATTTTAAACCTGCTTTTAATAAGTTATCGGCGTGTTTTGGCCACTGTTACTGGCACTAAGTAAATCCTAGTTTAATGCACAATTTAATGCAAGGGTGGCTTGTATCAAAAGGAGGGGTGAAGGGGCGGGGGTCTCACCCGGTGCCGTGCAGGGGGAGCAGCGGGGCTGTTGTGCTGCGGGGGCAGGGCCGTGGCGCCCAGACGTGCCAGGGCACCCCGGGCGTGTGGCCGGGCTGGGCGCTGTCGCGCAGCCCGTGGTGGCCGGCCATCGGAGGGCACTGTGTCACGGGAAATGTTCGCACCTGGGGCTGCCTCCCCG
>NW_009954235.1:379839-387474 GCF_000747805.2 Chaetura pelagica | reverse complement strand
GAGCAAGGCTGGCAGCACAGGCTTTTTAACAAGAGAGGTCTGTTTTTTCTGCTCTGAATACTCTGGTTATATAAAGGCATAACTCTGTCATCAGAGTGTGAGCAGGGGCCTCCCTTGGTCACAGCAGTGACACAGTGCCTAGTAATAAGCAATTCAGCATAGTAACTCTTTTATTGACTTTTTAAATGGAAAAAAAAAATCTGAATAGGTTTTATAGATGCTAAGTGCATTGGCTTCCCAGGGACAGCACGTAAAACTTTAAATGATGATTAAAAAGTCCAGATAAGGAAGCATTCCGAAAGTGAAAGGGCTTGCATATCTGCTTGTTGTGACATAGTAACAAAATTAATAGGCTGTGGTTCTCAGTAGGTCAATGGATTTTTATAAAAGCTTGCATTTTAAACCTGCTTTTAATAAGTTATCGGCGTGTTTTGGCCACTGTTACTGGCACTAAGTAAATCCTAGTTTAATGCACAATTTAATGCAAGGGTGGCTTGTATCAAAAGGAGGGGTGAAGGGGCGGGGGTCTCACGCCGGTGCCGTGCAGGGGGAGCAGCGGGGCTGTTGTGCTGCGGGGGCAGGGCCGTGGCGCCCAGACGTGCCAGGGCACCCCGGGCGTGTGGCCGGGCTGGGCGCTGTCGCGCAGCCCGTGGTGGCCGGCCATCGGAGGGCACTGTGTCACGGGAAATGTTCGCACCTGGGGCTGCCTCCCTGCCGTTGCCCTGGGAGGCAAACACGGAGGGACAGCCCCTCTGCTGCTCAGCAAACCTGCACCGGCAGCCCGCCCAGCCCCCGGGCGCGGCTTGGGCTGGGGCCGCGTTAGCGAGTCTGGAGCGGGGGGTTGTGATTTGTTCTGAAAGTACAGCCAGGCATGATGCGATTGCCAAATGAGCTTGCCTGTCAGAAGGGAATAGGATGAATATCTGGGGGATGTTACGGGAAGAAAGAGTGCACCACTGCAGTGTCGCGGTTGGAGTTGTGGCTTCAGAAGAGGAGAGGGTCAGCAGGGTAAAGTATTTACCCTTTCTAAACCAAATACAGCTCATTATGGAATATGGGCTATCTCCGTGGTGCTGCGAGATCCAGAGGCCACATCAGAGACTGTGGGACAGGGTGCTGTGGTTCCTGTTATACCTGTGGGAAGTGCTGGTGGAGCCAATACCAGGCAGCTGTGTGTGGTGTCACCGAGTCTGGTGGAGATGTCACCTGGTGGCAGCCACCTGCTTCCAGCCGAACCAGCCCGCATTGGCCACCTCTTGGTCCTGGGGGATTGTATGGGGCCAAGACCTCTTGCTTAATTAAACTCTGTGACATATAAACTGGGACTTCTCTGAGGGAGCTGGAGAGCTCTAGGCTTTTTACTAGCAGTGAGGGATGGATTATTTAACAGCTTCAGTCACTAAAAAGTTGCAGATGCAATTTCAATGTGCAGAAGTAGATTTTGTTTAGTCATAGTTTTGTAAATTTTGATGTTGAGAAAATTTCAGTAACTTTCAAAATTTCTTCATCCTTTGCTGTCACTGCTGCTTCCTCTTAAATGTTTAATAGTGTTGGGTAAGACAGTTTTACTGTAGCAGTAAAAGAGCTGCTACTGGGCAGCTCTGTCCCTGTTTAGAAAGCCATGGAGTGTGAGCTGGGAAAGGTTGTTGTTTTCCCTGTGTGGGTAAGAATGTAGTGGCAGGTTGGGCGAGCACGGGGAGAAAGGAATGTGGTTTTGCTGCTGGTGTGCTCAGCTCAGCTTGGGGCTGGAGCTGCTGCCATTTTGTTTTTAAAACCTTCCAAGGGTTTTACGTTCAGCTGGGACTAGAGCTGTAGCTTTCAGAGGTGCTTGCCCAGCGGTCACACCAGCTCTTCCCAGCACTGGGGTCTTAAGCTGCGGAGCTTGGAATGCTGGAGCACTTCCTTCCTCTGATCCTTCCATCCTTTCCCCTCCCATAAGGAAGGAAGAAAAACAAAACCTTAGGAAAGTAATTATTTTCTGCAAAGAAGCAGCAATTAGCTAGTAATTAATTTTGAAATAAGAGATGTGGTTACATTGCACAGGCCTTGGAGCCAACTGCAGTTAAAATAGTTGACAGAAAAAAAAAACAAACCAAAACAACAAACCCCCTACAACAACCCAAAGCCCCCAAAAAACAAACCCAAGAGCTTGATTCTTGTAATGTATTATGAAATGTCTGCCTTCCAGATGGCGCCCTAGCTGGGCAAAAGACTCAATGTATATATTTGTATTTTTTCATTTTTATCTCCCTCCATTCTTCTAACCTCGATTCCTGAGCACTGGCAGGAAGTAGGTATTTGTCAGAATGCCCATTTCTAGGAATGGCATGGGGGACTTTTCCTGTAACAAAAGAAATAGTTACAATTCTGAGAACCCTGGCAGGATATGAGGAATAGCTCTGAGAATGAGTTGTGCTCTGCAGTGAAGCAATAGTGCCCTGGTTTTGTGCCTGCCTGCATGGATTAGTGCTGGTGTGTTGGTGTCGTGCCAACTCAAGACAGGTTTTCTCTTTTTAATGTAGTTTATCTGGTGGAGAAGAGCAGAATTGTTTGGAATGGTGCACAACAATGCTGTCCTCTTGCCTTTTGCAGTTCCCACTTTTGAATAGTCCTGGCTTCCACTTGAGGATGGAAGTATGTTCATGTCATCTGTGCTTTTCTGTGCTTGTTTTCAATTGAAAGCAGCTCAAAGTCTCACTCTTAAGCATCTCTGTGGCTCATGGCAGGATTTTGGAGAGATGGGAGTGATGAGTAACTCTCAGTAGAAGACATCCTGGGATGACTTCCTCATCAACTCTCTATCTGGTAACTGGTGTTGTGGGGAAAAACTCCACTTCTGGAGCACGAGGGGTCTGGAGCAGTGCTCCATAAGCCCTTGTCAGTGTCCATCCACACGTAAGGTGATCATGGCAACTACAACACTGCTTTGCTCTTCTGTTCCTGGTGCCTACTGGGTGGGTTGTGGTTGTGTTTAAGGTCTTTGAAGGATGATGAAACACTTTATCTTCCAAGAAGGAAATGATCTGCAAGGTAAAATAACAGCAAGGAAGAAGTTTTCTGGGATATTTTGAAGGAGGGAGAGGCAAAAGAGCTCTTTTGTTTTTGTGCTCTGCTTGCAGTCCTCCTCCTCTATCTATTTATCCAGTTTCTCTGATAAGAAAGAGATAATATTAGGTCTCCTTGATGCCATGGAGTAACTTACGTAAACTGTCATCAACTTTTGAAGGAAGTCAGTGAAAATATTTAACGTTTTAATAATTGAGGGATTACAATAGAGACATTGCTTCACATTCTCAGTTTCTTATATTTTTTTCTGCTGAACACCAGCCAAGCTTTATTATCTTCCTAGATTTTGGTATGTCTGTATGAAATCTGTTTCATTTCTTCTGCTAAGTGAAAGCAGAGATACTTCACTCAAGCTTTTCTGTGTGTTTGCGTGAACAAACTTAATGACCATTTATTAAAAGAAAAACAAAACCAAAACCTTGGCTGATTTTCTAAGTTTTTGCCACCCCTCCCTTTGGCCAGCTGGTGTCATAAGGTGTTCTGGCCAGCATGTAATGCAAACCATAATCTTGCAGTCTTGCAGTCATCAGATCATGGTTCTGCTGTGTCCAAAAAGAAACAACAGTAATCAAAAAGAACTGAATGAAAAAGACTGACTTTCTGGTACACACAATTGCCTCACTTTCTTGGTTTGAATTCTGAGGTACAGATTTGGTCTCTGAAAGGTTCTTGAGCTTCCAGTCCCTGGAAGCTGGGGTAACCCCATTTCCACATTGTCAGGTTTTTGCCCGTATCTTCTTGTCTGCAGTGTTTGTCAGGACAGGAAGCTGTTTACTGGCTCAGTTGTACCTTTGGCTGGTATATTTACAGCTGTGAGTTACAAGATGTCTTTTTGTGTCCCTCCAGTTTTTCATATTTCTATGTGCACTTCCTTAGATTATAGAGGTCTCTGGAACTTCAAGCAGGCAGGTCCAGGAGATGGTCTGGCTCTGTACCAGCCAGCTTCTGCCCCAGAGGCCACAGAAGGTGCAGGCAGTTCTGGGCTGGCTCCTGTTGTGAGCAGCATGGTGGGGGAATGTACTGGATGAACCAGGTAGTTCCAACTCTGTGCCAGCTGGAGGAAGATAAAGTCTCCACAGGTTTTGGTATGAGAGAGATGTGTCATGTTTTGTGGTTGGAAGGAGGAGGCAAAGCTGAGACCATTGGTGATGGAGACAGCCCAGGCATCTGGAGATGAAGCTGAGTTGGACAATCTTGTAAGAGGTCCTTTGGCCCTGTTTAAGGTGAACAAGCCTAGCTTTGGCTAGAATCCTGGCCCTGGTGGAATCTGTGGTAAGTTTGTCTAAAGGCAGCACATTTGTAGCTTTCTGGAATTGTTAACTGGACGAACTTCCTGGCAAACAAGTGTAGAAAATAAAGGTTTCTTGAGGTTGCCTGTGGTGACGTTTGTGGTGGTGGGAGCAGTGAGAGGGACACATGGTGTGTGGATGGAACCAGGCATCTCTGCCTTCTGCTGGTGCTGATTTAGCCTCATTAACAAAGCAATGGAACGGCTGCTTCTGAAAGAGCAAGCAGCAGTGCTCTTAGGTCACTGCTGCTCTTGGGTCAGGGATCGTATGTATTATAGAATAGTGGCTTTGCCATTGGTTGTAACTATTAGGCAAAAGAACTTGTTTTGGACAAGTCTGGCTTTACTGAGCTAAAAGGTAGCTGCAGGTTGTATGGAATACAGCAGGCCTAGATGGAGTTTCATTTTATAGCTGTGGTCATGTAACGGTTTAAAGTCTGGGCTCGCGTCCCCAGCTCTGTTTTTATGTGCTTCCCCCCCGCCCTCTTTTAAAATGTAATCTTAGTGCTAAAGTTAACAGACAAATGGATCAGTAGAGATGCTTGAGGAGATGGTAAAGTTACCTGCACTCGCTGAGAAGGTGGGTTAAGGAGGCCAGGGAGGGGTGAGCTGAGGAGCTGAGCATCCAGGAAGGTGTGTGCTGTGGTGGGGAGGTGCTCTGCTGCCCACACATCATGTCCTTGGGCACAGCGCCTCACTGGTGCCTGCAACAGCAGTTGGCTGCTCTGCAACTTGGAGTACTCAGTATCTAGAGCTTTTGGGGTGGTTCCATCAGGTCAGGTCTTGTCACTTAATATTTTATTTGCAATTTCCAGGGTCTTATCAAAAAGTTAACTCCTGGAGGTGAGGTAGGAAATAAACACAATACCAAAAATTGACATGCAAGTTCAGCCTGGATTTGGGGTGAATAACCCCTGTTCCTGCAGCCTTGGCCTGAGGAGGCACTTCTTTCTGTTCCTCATATGAAGGGCCTTTGTGGATTTGTTCTCCATGGCAGGGTAGGCTGGTCACAGTGGTGATGTGACACAGCTGTGTCCTGACAGCGTCCTTCACCACGACTCACTGGTACTTGAAGCTGATTAGATAGCAGTGAAGAGGATGAGCCTTGTTGCCTCTCTTCTCCATTGGTGGTACCTCCCTGCCTCTGAGCCTCATGGTCTGACCCACCAGGAGGGCTTTCATCTACTATATTGTCATTTCCTTGGCTACATCTTGTGCTTGTTCTTGCCCACAGTTCTGGTACTAACACTCTTCTACCAGTAATGGTTGGCAAGAGGCTTGCAGGAGGCAAGTCCAAGAGCATTCTCACAGAAAACTGGGTGTTCTGAGGGTATTAGTAGCCTGAGAGAGCCACAGGGTGTTCATCCTTCCTCACAAGCTTCTTCCTGGTTGTGACTGTAACCAGCTGTTTGACTAACGGTTGTCCTTGCTGTGCTGTGTTGTTGTTACTCCACTGCAGTCGTGATGAGTAGGAGTCACAACATGTACTTTGTGCAGGAGGTTTTTTTCAACTTGTTAAAGAAATACACTCTGTTAACTTCATGTGGTGCTACCTTTAGTAAGCCCAGATGTTTTACCTACCAAGTATCTCTTCTTGCATCCACCAGTAATTCTGGTTTCAAAACCAGGCATAAAGGTGGGGGCTGGTAGCATTTCAAAACAGCCTTTAGTAGGAACCATGGACAGTTAACTTGAGTGGGTCTTTCTCTTTTTTTAAGGTAACACTACATACAGTTTTTTCCAGGGTTGTGGTGGTTTGGGTTTTCTTGTTTATTTTTTGGGGGGTGGTTTTGTTTGTTTGTTTGTTTAATTATCATGATGGTTCTGTCCTGTTGTCTCTTTTATGCAGAAGAT
Source organism: Chaetura pelagica (assembly GCF_000747805.2). Lineage (NCBI taxonomy): Eukaryota > Metazoa > Chordata > Aves > Apodiformes > Apodidae > Chaetura > Chaetura pelagica. The sequence continues at coordinate 381,266 of NW_009954235.1, read as the reverse complement.
ACCTTCTCATTCTTAGGTCTAATTATCATGATCAAGAAGTTCTTGGATTTTCCTCCTGTGCGTTTCATCTGTAGCTCATTCAGTGGAAGGCCTGGCTGGCCCCACAAGTGGATGGCTGTGCTTTTCCTGAGCCCTGGGAGCAGGGAGGGGTAGGTGCAGTGAGGTCCCATGGGTACTGAACTTGCCAGATCTGGCCAGGGAACAGGGCTGGTGTCTTTCCAGGGACATCCTGTGGTTGTGACAGGAAGTGAAGCCATGCAGGCAGGTTTTGGTTTAGCCTTACTAATTTCTGTTGTTTAAACCTCATGTTGTAAACCAGACTGCAGCTGAGTGGTTACAGGCTGGGTGTGGGTTAACTATGGGGCTGTTTGTCCTGTGTGCTGTTCATGCAGGACCCTGGGAGAGGCCCTCTTGGAAGCTCTTAGAACCACCTGTCCTGCATAACCCTTAACCAGCAGCGTCAGAGTCCTCAGAGTTGAGATGGTAAAGTTTGTAGCTAATGTGTTTTCAGGTCTTCTGGAAATCTTCTGATGTCATGTGTCTACCAGTGTCACTTTTTTCCTTGGGATATTGTCCAAAGTCTGGGCTGGAACTGGCATAGTGTCAAACCATTTCAGTTATGCCTTCAGTTGCTGTGTTTTGATAGACATTGTTATTAAAGAGATGCCTCTGACACTTGCTTAAATTGATTTAGCAGAAACTTGTGGCATTCTCTCATGCTTCTGACACTACAAACATTGAATTTTGTTTTTAAATATATATATAATATATAATCCTTAAACTTGCACCAGGAGCAAAGCCATTAACCTGTACAGCAAACACTGTGAAAGGGAGCCGGAGGGTGGGTGGTGAAATGGCTGTTGCAGCCTGTGCCTGGTAAGGGATGTCACTGTTTTTTTGGCAGCTGAGGCTCTACATTTCAGACACCAGGATGGCAGTGTTTGGAGAATGAAATTAGGGTCCTTGAACCTGGTGTCACTCTGGAAACTGGAAGAGCTGTGCTGGGGAGCGCAGGGAACCCCCCAAGCAGGCTGTGGTTGCTGGTGTTGCTGTAGAAACCAGGATTGCAGCAGTGGCTGCAGGGTATTGGGCATCCCATTCCTGCATCCTGGCAGGGAGAGGCAGCAGGACAGCCCTGGAATGGCACACCACCGGGCTGTGAGCCAGGGAGCTCCCCTCAGGAGCTGGGACAGTCTCCAGATGTGTCCTGGGGCTGGCTTTGCTTTCTGAGGTGCCTTCTGCTGGCTTCCCTCCCAGGGGATGGGGAGCTGGGGTTGGGCTGTCCCCCAGGGGCTGGAACCCTGTCCTATTGGGCTAGCTGGGCTGTATTGGGAGCTCCTTCCCTCACCAGAGCACCCACCTGCATCACCAGCCATGGCCACCATCGGTGAGGACAGCTTGTGTGGGCAAGAACCCATTAGCAGGAA
>NW_009954235.1:346890-379547 GCF_000747805.2 Chaetura pelagica | reverse complement strand
CAGGAATGCTTGTTGGCTGCTTTTTTTCTTCCCTGCAAGGGTGATACCACTGACAACCCAGGACTTCGGTGTGGAAAAAGCCACCCACGGATCTTACCTGGACTTGCTGAGCTTTTCATGCTCTGGCATTCACCTCAGTCGTGTGTTTGCCTAGCAACAGCTTTTTTCATTTAGAGAGACTTTCTGCTTTTCTTGCTGCTGCGTGTGGTGATCTCTCTCCTGCCTGGGGGAGCAAGGGGGCTGTGTTGTCCTGCTCCACACCCTGTTGTCCCTGCTCAGCACCTGCTGCGGTGGAGGCTGGAGGGGGTAGTGTATCCAGCCTCTGCGGGTGCCGAGGGGTGCACAGGGAGGGGTGCAAGTCCTGATCATTGGATTTCATGTCAGTTCTTGGGTTGCCATCTTCTTAGCCCAAGGTGGTATTCACTCTTCAGAAGATGTTTAAACCTGTCTCTGCTGTCACACTGGCCGCTGACGTCTCAATCCCCAGTCTCATGTAGCTTACACTGACTTGCTGGTTTACTGACTTTGAAGAGATCTTTCCTTTTGAACCAGAATCTTCCAGCCAAATGGAAAGACGTTGTTATTGGTGAGTGGAAACAGATAATGATCTGTGCTATATGATCACCTTAGAAAAGTTTTTTCACAGTCAGATTTCCCCCCACACCTCTATCCCATAAATGCTTTAGATACCTGAAGGCTGCATTCTAGGCAGGAGGTATATGAGAGCACTGGACAGGTGGCATATTGATTTACTGTTCTCTTTTGCGGTTTTCTGACCTTACCTGCAGATCTTAGGAAAGGCCTTATATCACTGTTTGAGAGCTTAAAAAGGTATGAATAGGTAGCACTTTGCTGCTGATGGATGCAGAAATATTTAGATATTCCCATCAGAAAATGGCAGCAGATTAAGTAGTAGGCTTTGCTTGCTAGTGAAACAGTGTACTGGGTTGGCCAGCACTCTTAAAAATATTAAATAAAAAATACCCTTTTGCTTTCAAGCAATGACTTGGGAAAGCCTACTTGTAGGATTTTTCCATTGATTTCAGCTGACTGACAATTTACTGGTGTCTCTGGCCATGCTGCTGCAATGGGGTATGGTCTAATTGGAAAATTACTGAGCTGAAAAGCTGCCTTGCTTCCTCTGTGATGATCAGAAATGAAACAAGACAAAGCTGTTGCGAAAGGTTGGAGGCTTAATTATTAATGTTAATTTCTTGCTCTTGTTACTGCCTTGCATCTTTGGCAACCTCCCTATTGTGCTGTGACTCTGTTTTAGTCATCCTCCCATTCCTCCTTACATGGGAGGTACTTGTAATTTTCCCCTCATGCTCTTTTCTCCAGGCTGCTTGTTATGTCATTCCCGACAATGTCACTCAAGTTCCCCAGTTTGACCAGGTTTTCAAGTGTTGCAGGTTTTGTTGTGTTTTGATTTTTGTCACTATGAAACAGCTGTGATTTGTGCCAGACCAGAAGGTACTGTCTTTTCCCTGCCTGGGGCTGGGACTGTTCCGTTATCTCCACAGCCTGTGTTGCAAAGCAAGCTCTGATTCAGCAGGTAGTGCTGGATGCCAGGCTGACTCCTTGGGCTAGGAATTACTGCTGTGAACCTGCAGAACATTGCTGGAGAAGGTGGCTCTGCTGTGGCTTCAACCTCTTCCTTTCTCCTGGTTCCTTGACACACCACTGGATTTAGGGTTGCAGGTTTTTGAAGCTCAGCTATTCAGAAAACATTCTATATTCAGCAAACCTTTCAAACCCTTTTCTTCCCCTTCTCTGTGCAGTCAGAATGTGTGTACTGCAGCTCCCTCCCAGGAGCTGAAGGATGAAGTGGCAGCAGCATTGATCATGTTGAATTCCTTCATCTGCTTGACCCCTCCCCTTCCATCAGGTGCAGCCAGTGGGAGCAGCAAACCCTGTCAGGGCAGTGAATCAAACTGGCAGAAGTTGAATGTCTCTTCTTGGGTTATTTTTCTGGCAAATCAACCACACTTAGTTGATGCAAGGAAGGTGTTGAGAGTGTGTGGTAGTGATGGAGGGGACAAGAGCTCTTGGGGTTAACTGCACTTGGACTTGATCCAGTGCTACACAGTTTGGTCACGCAGGCTGCTGTGTCTGAGCCTTTTGTTCTGTTTTTATGTGTTAGATCTTTTTTCTTGTAAATTTTTGGATACCTGAGTAGGTCACCTGAGGGCTCTGAAAGTCTGATCTCTTGGGAAAATTATGTTGTTCTTCAGTTGCTTTCATTATAGAAGATGTCTTCACCAGTCCCTCCATCTCTGAGACTCTAATGATTCAACACACAGAGTAAAATGTTGTCTTTTCTTGTGCTCAGTGTTTGAAGTTAATTTGTATTTTGAAATGTTGCCTGTGAAACCTACTTCAACTAAGTAGGTTTCTTCGTCATGCTTTGTGGGGATTTTTTGAAGAAGCCAGAAGTTGGACAAAATGTTTGGATACTTTACTTAACTGAGCTTCCTTGGCAATTGCTTGTGAGTTGTATGTATTGTTTTTTTGAGACTTTGCATGCAGAGAGAACTGTGCTTTTATGTGAGTGCTTGGAACTAAGATTCCCTGAGGAACTTGGGAGGAGCAGAGAGCCCAGAAGATTTTGTAAACAGACTTTGACTCGCTTATGCAGTTTGTGTGTTCTGGGCTGGTTCTCCCTGCTAGATCCTCTGTTTGAACCTGGGAGATAGCTGTTGCTTTGGCGAGGACTTTCGTTGTCTGGGTGGTGTTCAGCTGGGAACGGGAAGGCGCCTGGGCTGCACAAACTTGGAGGTTTGGGCTTTTCCTTTTTGCACCAAACTTTCTGCTTACCAGATAAATCTCAGCACAGCCACCCTCATTGGTATTTTGTGTTTGGTGATTTAGCACAGCCTGTGTAAAGTCTGAACACACACCAAGGCTTGCCCTGGTGCTGTGCACGAGCACTGCCTCAGTCTTGGATTTTTTTCTTGGTAGTGCCTTGTGGTGGCATCTCTGGACATGCTCCAGCTGCACTGCCTCACTCACTGAGGGGTCTGGTTCTGACTTAGTGACATGGCAGTGTGCTTTTGGGGCGAGTGTGTGCATTTCCTAAATTTTGAGGTTCATTTGGGCAGCAACTTAAAGCTGCTTTCAGTTAGGTTAGAACAAGTGTGTTGGGGGAGAGAGAAGAGATGAGGGAAGGATGGCTTGATTTTGTTTGCCTTGCTGCACTGTTGGTGCCTGTCAGCTTCAATTGACTTGTTTTGTTGACTGATCTAGTGCTTTTCTTAGTGTCCCAAGTTTCTTACCAGCAGTTGCATTTTTTGGAGCTGTTACTTGATCTTCTGGGCAGATTTTACTATATTCAGTGTAAACGACTGCAATGGGAAATCATGTGCAGGCCAAATAACATCACATAACATGTCTAAGGCCATATGCTGTTTAGAAAATTCCAATGTCTACAAAAGCAGTAGCCTGTTCAGTGAGGCAGTTCTGTGTCCAGTTAGATTTTGGCACCTCTGCAGCAGCTCCCGGCTGCTGGTCTCTCTTCACTTTGTGCAGCCACAGTAATAATTTAGAAGAAAAATTGGACTTTCTGTAGATTGTCTCTATTACGTCTGAAAGGGGACATAACTTCATTTAAACCTGCCTGGAGGAAAATTACTTTGTTCTTCAGACTTCGTCTGTTAATTTGTATAATCCCAGGAGCTTTTCACTGCTGTTCTTCATTCACTGTAATATTCTTCTGTTGTCTTGGGGGAAAAAATCCTGTCCTTGATTCCTGATGTTTTTGACCGAGCTCTCTAAAAGCAGAAGACTTGATGGTGTGCGAAGCACACCCTTGGCCAACAGCTCTGTACCTGAGCTTCCTGTGCTGCTTCCTTGCACCATTTCTGGTCGTCTAGGGAGAGATGTTGGATCCCTCAGGACTAGGCTCAAAATTAATCTAAAATTCTTATGTCTAAACTGAAGAGCTAAGATGCCAATGGTTATGAAAATAGCTTATATTTGTAGTCACAGGCTGCTGAGTAAGTTACAGCTGAGGAAACCAATATGAAATTCTGAATCTTGAAAGCTTGATACAGATTGTATAATTTTGGGTCTGCAAGCAGTTGTGGTGAAGTTGTTATTGCTTCTATCTGCTTGTTCCTGACCCTGTATGGCAGTTCTAATAGCACAGGGAATGGGGCAGGAGCTGTTGAGTTGCCTTGTAACTTGGCTGAGGAGTTCTGCATGCTGTGCCCTCTGCTCCCATCATGTTCTGCTGCTTCCAAGAGCACACATCTGTGCTTCTCTGGGATGAGGTCCTGCCCTGGGATGATGAATAACTGACCTTATTGCAGATCTTCTGCCATACATTGGAACTGAATGTGGCTTTTGTTCGGTGCATTGAGCCACATTTTGCATCCAGAATGCCTGGCAGAACACAAAGTCCGTCCTTTGTTTTGGATAATGAGCGCTGAATATTTTAATGAGCGTTTCTTAGTCTAGTCAGTGTCAAGTACCATTTTGGGAACAAGTGACTGAGCTAACCTCTGAGCTTTGTCCAGCAACAATCTATTTATTTATAGAATTCATAAGTTCTTAAGGAGTTGCTTATGAGCAATTAATACAATTTAAAACAACAACAAAAATAAAACACAACAAAGGCCACAACAAAACCAAAGCAACCAACACACCAAACCCCTCAAAACCAAAAACCCCAAACCTTCCACCCTCAAATGTGTACAGAAATAAAGTATATAAACAAAAAAAAAATTCTTGGTATCACTGTATTTTTTTCCTTCTTCTTTTTTTTTTTTTTTATGTGAACAGGAGGAGCAAATTTCATTAAAGGACAAGAACTGCCCTGAGTATTCTCAGCATTTCCATGGTACAAATAGAGGTACCAGTGTGTTCTGGGTGCATGGCTTGCCGGTCTGGACCCTGAAAATAAGAGGTGGATTTAAGTGCCGCCAACCCACACCAAAGATCTTGCAGACCAATGAATGCTGGCATAGCTCTGCAGTGGGTAACTTAATTTTTGAAAACCACATGAAGCCATTTGGTAACTGTTTAACAAGTATTTTTCCTCCAAGCAGAACTATTTTTTGCCCAATCCCATTATTTGCTAGTGATGAACTTGCTGTAATTGATTATTTCAGTTGTGGATGCTCACTCAGTTGTGCCTTTGGCCTTTTTGAGCAGTGATCAAATATATTTTCATTTTAAAAAGGTAGCAACTACTTTTCTTCCTCCTGAAATACATCTTAAATGCATCTATGCATGGAATAACTTCTGCAGATAAATTACTTATATTCAGTCTTCTGCACTGGTCATGTTCTTGTTAATTTTTTAAAACTGCAGCTATTTTTCAAAGTACCTCAACTTTTGTCCACAGTTTTGGCTGTTGCAAACCTATTCTTGTATGTCAGTGGACACACTGGAGAAGGAAACCTTTGACTCCCCTTGTGGGATTTGCTGTCCTTCCAGCCAGGAGGGGTGGTTTGCTCTCTGCTCCACTTCCCAAATCTCAACAGTCTTAAGCCTGAATTACAAACCAGACAATTCTCTAAACCTTTTAGGAGACACCATAGTCTCCCGGGGGCTGGTTTGTCCTCCTTGGGCTGGGCAGAGGCTGGAATGGGGCTGATTCCTCCCCAGGCCTAGAAATCTCCGGGAAGCAGAGCTAATGCATGGGCCGGCCTTAAGGTAGAAGAGGTACTGCTGGAGGATAGGACTTAGTATTTCTTAAAGAAGAGAATCTTGATCAAGATGGAGCAGGGAGGCCAGAGGAGTGAACTGCTGGGTTGACTGACAGCAGCACTCATTGAAATGTTAATGTCTTTGAGAGAGGTTCTTCACCAGGCTGGAAATTCATACAGTAACATTAATAATTAACTTCATTTGAGAGCTGGAGGATCTGATTTCAGTTCTGGTTGGATAATAGGGTTATTCATGCAAGAAAACATATTGTGTCAGAAGATTGAGTCTTTCTCTGAAAACTGACATTTGTGATTTCTGCTCTGAGGTGAAGTCTGCTGCAGTTAGCTGTTACAATAGTTAAAAAAAGCAACAGCTAAGGAATAGGTGAGTACAGGCTGGCTTCCCTGCAGACATCAGGCATTGGTGTCTCTGAAGCTTGGAGCTCTGTGTCTCTGTTTCACACCATCTCTGGTTTGCCCCTGGCTGCCTTAGAGTAATGAGCCCTGCACCTCTCCTGCCTCACCAGGGAGACTGAGGCACAAGGTGGCAGAGTGACGTGCCAGCATCACCTGGTGACACTGCTATCCTCAGGGTGCTGGGCACCTGTCTCTCCTGGGGACAGAGGTGCTGGCCAAGGACCAGAGTTGGCGGAGGGGCTCTGCAGCTGACATAGTTGTGGTGCAGCAGCTCCTGGCTCTCCAGCTGGCCTTGCAGAGAGCAGAAATGTCTGGAACAATCTGTTCCACCACCTCCTGGGCTCAGGCCCAGCCCCTCTGCAGGGGCTGCTGCCAGTGTGATGGGTGTGGGGGACCCAGCCCTGCACCAACACTGTAAGGGATGCCTGGAGACTGCATGGTCCAGCTTTGCTCTGAGCTTGCAAGGGCAGGGCAGGTTGTGGGGGTGGTCTCCAGTCCTGTGGTGAGGACTCCCCAGTCTCTGGGCCCTGTCCTGGTCCTTGACCACTCCACAATGTGGAAAATATCCTTTTATTCAGCTTGGATTTCCTTTGTTCCCAGGTGAGACAGTTACTGCTCAGCTCTGTGGAGATGGAGGGAATTGTCCCCAGGAGGATGCTGGGGGGCAGCAGTGACAGCCCCTCTGCCTCTTCTCGAGATGGAGCAACCCTCCTCCTCCTGCTGCTCCTGCTGTTCTGACCTCCAAGCACCCCTCACCCATCAGGGTAGCCTCCAGCAGGAGTAAAGCCACTTTTCTCCCCTCAGTCTTTCTAAAACAGTAAGGAAAGCACAGGCTCCTGTCAAACCTTCGGTGGGCCATTGAGGCAGGTGACATGTGGCTTCTGATATCCTCAAGTATTTGTAATGTAACCAGCTCTTCCCTCTGGCAGACCCTTATCTCTGCCACAGATCATCGCATGACACGTCCCAGACATTCCCTCCCTCCTGTGCTGCAAAACAAAATTTTTTTTTTGCCAGTTTCTTATTGTTACAGTTCTTGTAGTATTTTATTTTATGAATGTTTTATTTGACTATGAGAATCATGGAGCTTCTGCAGACTTTCTTTTCCCTCCACTGTAGAATTGTTTCCTTTCTGTTGGGAAAAGTGAATTGTTTCCTTTCTAGTTCAGTAAAATACACAATAGTTAACATCTTTTTATTTCAGGCAGCACACACACGTGTGTGTTGGTGTCTAAATATATACATATGACAATACAAATGTTTTGCCTTCACCTGATTTAGTTTAGTTTTTTCATTTAACCAGGCACATCTGGAGAGTATCTCGTATGCTCCAATTGTAGAACACCAAGGAATTAATGAAGCTCTGAGACATGCATGAATCCAGCTCCCAGATTCTGGGATTATAGCCTCTATTTTGTCCTTATTACTTGTACAGTTTATCAGGCTTGCTGTGAACTAGGTTTGAAACAAGGTCTTTTTGTAGTACATTTAGTAGTAAATTTCACTGAGTGCTGAAATTGTAGCTTAAGATTTAGTGCCAGCAGTGCTTGCTAATCTTTCTAAAATTGCTTGTAGGTAGCTATTTTGGGTTAGCCAGAACTGCCTGTTGCTTTTTAACATCTTGGCTTGTTTTTCCTTCACAGTTCAAACTAGGCTGAATAGGAGTACATTGTACTTAACAATTTACTGTTAGTTTAGCAGTAATCTGTGGTACTGTCCTCATAATATGCTTGAAGTTACCACTGCTGAATGCATTGTGATGAATTACAGTAAATATAATAACTCAGGATTAATACTGTGGTTGGAAGGTGTAATTATTGATGTTACAGTCATACTTGATCTTTTATTTGAACAGAAGAGAAAAATCAAACTATTAAAAAAAACCCACAAAAAAACCTTGGAAAGTTCTTAACAAAACTTGGTAAAGAGCAAAATGTAGGGTTTTCAAGAGATTTTTTCCTTCTCTTGATGCAAATTGTGCATGGAATCAGTCAAGCTCGTGTATTATCTCTACAGGGTTTTGCCAGTACATCTCTATAAAATATTTTGAAACAAGAGTTTTAATTTACATGTTTCAGTGAACTGAGACAAAGTGTGTCTTGCTTCTGCTAAAGCAGTGCCAGATCTTCAGAGCAACAGACCCCAACAGTGGCCAGTTTCACCTTCTGAACTTATGCTTGAGACTGTTTTCTGAGGCTGAAGTGCTGCACTAAGCAGCTCTTCTTTTAGAGGTGTTTAAGGTTCTAAGAGTCTCACTGGCATTCTCGTGTCAGGCAGTGTACTTTTCCTGCTGGCACAGTTGTTTCAGCAAAGCCTATTTAGGGAATTGTGTGTCCTGTTCCTAACCTGCCCTGCAGATTTTTCCCCAGGGGAAGCAGCTGGTGGGACAGCCTGGGTCCGTGGGTGTGTGCTGTTAGATCCAGCACTGGAGTGAGATGGGTTAAAAACAAGCCTCCAATCATGGTTTATTGTCAGATTACGTTTTTATTGAATGCATGTTCTGTCATTAAACAGTGCAGCTGTGATAAAGCTGACTGGTTATAGTCCAAAATCATTAAATATCTAGCGAATATAGATTGTGGTTGCATAAACATGCTTGTGAGATCAGCTGGCAACAAACTGGGCTACTGGAATGAAGTGCAACTAAACCTCCCCCATTTGATATGGGATCTCTTGTACATTTTGTGTGCATAATCAGCCTTTCAAAAACAGGGAAAGTTTAGTTGGCATTTGGGATTTACATGTCTTTAAAAAAATCTAAGCTGAAGACCAGCATCCTTCTCATCAATGTACATTTTTCTGTGGATAAAACTGTAAGATGCCAAGTGTTTTAGTTATCTAGAGCTGCTTCCTAGGTTTTTCCCTAAGGAAGTGTGAATTTTGATCCATGACGTAATAACAATTGACACTGGCTTTTTTAATCACAGCTGTCGGTGTCCTCAGAGTTTAAAAAAAGAAGATAATTTTCCTCAAGCTTGCTATAAGTGAATGATGTCTTGAATATGCCACGTGCAAAGGAAGCAGTTGCTTTTCTGAAACATGAATATCTTGAAGTTTGGCCTATCAGAATATGGGTGTGAAAATAGCATCCTATTTGAAAATGGAAGACTCTCTCTGGAGAGTGGTCAGAGGGGAAGCAATCTGGGTGATTTATCCCTGACTGGTCTGCAGTAAGACTGACTGGATCCTTGCTCACCCTGTGCAGTTCACAGCCTCTCACTCATGCAGAGCTGTGGAAGTTGTTATCTGAGACTAATTTTCAAGGTATCACATGAAATAATAGAAGCTTTAAAGTTGCGTTTCGGATTGTGTGAAATGGCAGGGGTAAAATACAGGTTGGTGATGAGCATAAGGTGAGATTGAAGGTCATCGTTTCCTTATGGCACTTGTTGGCCTTTCCTGCTTAGCTGGTGTGTAGTCCTTTCTTAAGAACTTTTAAAATTAACTGTTGACCACTGCAGAGGCTCTTAGGGCAGCCAGAGCTGGGCATGGTCCCTCTTTGGAATGTGCTCATTGCCTGAGTGCAGGTGGGGCCGGGGGCTGTGGGTGCAGAGCAGGGGGAAGGTTCCTGGGGCTGCGGGTGCAGACAGGCACTAACCTGGGGACTTACTCCTGCCAGAGGATTGTTAGTGGGTAAAGGTCTGCCTGCCCTGCCTGCAAACAGGAGGTGAAACCCCAGCACTGAAATCTTACCTGCTGTGGTGCACTGTGGACCCCAGTGGCTCATGGCGGCGCAGTGGGACTTGGGGCACCCTCTGCCCTACGTGCAGAGCCTTCAGGGCACTTGCTCTGTCTGGCTTGTTTAAACAGTCCTGAGATGCACCAGGAGTCCCTGCTGTGGTGCATCCCAAGCCTGTCATTCCAATGTGTGATTATAGCCACTTAGAGAAGAGTAATGCTAATGTGTTTTTAATTTCTCCATTTTTTTCTGGGCATGAACACAGTGATATTTGCAAAGGCTTCAACAGACCTCATTCTTACTGCCTGTTTTTTTCCTGGAAGGTGTGGAATAAATAAGTCTTACCAAATTCACCAATTTGGTGACCCTCAGTGTGGTTTTGATTCTCAGAACAGTAGTAGTGATGTGATGATATTGTGAATATTGGAATTCAGTTTACACAATTAACAGCAGAGTTATTACGAAGCACTTTGGGCCTGGTGCTGTTCCTGGTGCTGCTGAGAGCGTTTGCAAGCCAGAGGTGTAGCTCAGAGACAGCTGCCCAGGGGAGGATTCCTGGGAGTTTTGGAGCTCTCCTTTCTCAGGACTTTCAACTGCATGCAAATGGCAGTTGCCCTTTGCCCAGCAACCCAGCGTGTATCTCCTTGGAGCCTTGCACATGTCATTACCTACAAATAAAACCTAAGCTTAATGTTTTCCTGCCTGATTTGTAACGACTGTTGTTTTAAACCTGTTCTCCCACCTGCCTGATTCGTAACCACAGTTGTTCTGAGGCTGTTTTTCTGGAAATTCCGTTTTTATCTTTTTCCAGGTAATCTCTAACTTCTCATTTGTGGTACTATTCTTATTTAAATTTGAGAACATTGCCTTCTGCTTTGTGCCCCAGTCTAATTTGCTGTTTGTCAGCAAACTTTGAGATGGAGCTGATACAAACTGGGAGGAGAGGTTGATACACCAGAGCATTGTGCTTCCAGTCAGAGAGACCTGGACAGGCTGGAGAAACAGGCTAGCAGGAATCTCATGAAGGTCAGCAAAGGGAAATGCATGTCCTGCCCCCCAGGCAGGAGTAACCCCATGCTGCAGGAGAGGATGGACCTGACCAGCTGGAAAGCAGCTCAGTGGGGAAGGTTGTTTGGGTCCTGGTGAACAGCACATTAAGTACTGCATCCTGTGGCAAAGGTGGCCAATGGCCTCGTGGGCTGCATGAGGCAGACCACTGCCAGCAGAGATGGTGGAGTGTCCATCCTTGGAGATGTGCAGAGCTGGCTGGGCACAGCCCAGGCCAACCAGCCTTGGCTTTCCTGGCTTGAAGCAGTGGAGCTGAACTGGAGTATTTCCAGAGGCCAACCCACCCCATCCCTTCTGTGGTTCTCTTGGAGGTCATAGGTATGCTTATATATAGAGGCTTTGTTAAATCAGTGGATTTTTATTAGAACTGGTAGTCTAAAATACAGAGTTATACCTGGATTTGTGTGGCATTTTGCATACGAATAATTAAGCAGACTGTATTGTAAATAAGGATTTTTAATTTTAAAAAGTTTTAATTTTAAGGGCCTGGTGGATTTAATTATATCAGAAACACCAGCTCAAGATGTTTAGAGTTTAACATTAGTTAATGTTAGAGGCTGGCTTAGTGAAAGGTGAAAACCTAATTGTCATGCTGGAAAAGGTGCTTGGAAAACAAGCCTGTAATGTCCTTCTGTGACTTGTTACTGCAGGCTCTTCATTGGGAATTCAGACCATTCTTCATTATTGGGCAAAGCTGTAGACATTCACAGGGGAACTGGATTTTTTGTGTTCCTCTTTGGACTAATAAGTTTTGAAGTACTGCTCTCTCCTGTGTACTGGAAAGTAATAGATCTGTCCGGACATTGACCCGAGGATAATGAATATCTGAAATTAAACCAGCTGGCCTTGCTTCACTCTCTGGCTTTTACAAGTGTCAAGGCCAGTGTAATGTAATTGTTCTACGTGTAAAACATCATTCCTTTATTTTATGGTAGTTCATAATTGAAGGGCTATTTTTAGTTGCCAGAAAGTTAGATATTTCTTTAAATAAAAGCTTGAGGTTTTAATGAATCTGCTGAGTTTCAGTTTGGATGCAGGTTGTTTAATTGTGTGGTGTTTTTGTGGTGTTTTTTGTTTGTGTGCTTTGGGGTTTTTGGGGGTTGTTTTTGTGTTTTGTTTTGTTTTGTTTTTTCCCCTTTTAAAACTTAAGTCAATATAGGAGAGTCACTTTTGGGTCACAGATTTCTGCAAGTGCCCCAGTAACTCCTAGTCAAAGCTTTGTTCATATTTTCAATAGCAGCACGTAACAGGTGCTTTTCCTGTTTCTTTGCTGCTGTCAATACTTCTCTTGGCTTGTACAGAGAAAAGCAGATTGAGGTTTCCTTCAGAAAGCTAGTTTCTCATACCTCAAACTTGAGGTATGCAGATGATGCAGCAAACATACCCTCCTTCCTCACAGGACGCTGGTTATTTCTTTCCTTTGAGATAGTTGCCACGAAGTGATGCTAAATTAAGCAGATACGAGGTGATCATTGTGCTTTTTATGGCAAACTGCTTCTGCAAGCTTCTCTGGGACAGTCCTTTCTATGAAAGACTGGTGTAGGTATTCAGACCAGTGTCTGCCTATTTAGATGGAGGAGCCAGGAAAATAGAAATCCGAGTAACCATCAAGTCTGAGCCCAGACCAGAAGCAAGTGAAGGGCAATGAGTGAGGACTCACAGCCCCTTGGTGGAGGTCATGTTTCTTCCATGGCCACCACTCTGACTGCCCATGGGCTTGAAGCTGTCCAGGGGAATGTGTCTAATGAATCTAACCTGACTTACTTGGATTGTCATGGTCTCTGCTGTCAGCCGGATGGGGGAGATGGTAAATGCCAATGGTAAAAACCAGGAAGAAAGTTTTTGGATAAGAATTACTTTCTTTACTGGCACAGCTGGATCTGGAAGACATCTGCATAGCCTGCCTGAGACTACTGGAGAGTGTAGTGAATTAGGCTGTGCAGAAAGCACTGTGTCAGTGAGATATAAATAGGTCTAAGCGTTAAGTAAGGCGAGTGGAGTCCTGTGCAGCACAGCAAGTCCCTTCATTTAAAGTTCTTTTGCATTCTCTCGGGTATTTCTGAAGACCACAGGTGACCTGGTTTAACATGCTTGCTGAAATTGCTCAAGTATAGCTACATGGAGTTCAACCAATTGTTATAAATATAGATCACAGTTCTCCTGGAACAGTTACTTTTCTTTCTAAACATGCAGTTAAAATACTTTGTAAGCAGGTCCATGATGTGATTTGAGCCTGCTTTTCACTAGTGTGCTTTCACCCTTGGACTGGGAACGGAGAGTTTGGTTCCTGACCTGTTGCAGAGACTGGTGTGCCCTTGATCTCCATATGCTGCACCTGAGGTGTGTGTTTTTGACTCGTCTACTGCAGCTGGGTGTGGTTTTGTTAATGGACAAGAGCAGCATCACAGTGCCATCCCTCTAAGCCAAACTCATGCTTTTCTGAAATTTTGCTTGGTGTTTTCCCCCATCTGTGTCAGTCTAACCCAGGAAAACGTGTGTATGGTGCCTCTCCCTAGAGGTCCAGATGATCTTTAAGGTCCCTTTCAACCTGAACCATTCCATAATTCTATGAATCTGGTGTGAACATAAACCCCTTGTCTTTCCTGCCAGCTGTCCAGACCCACCTGCAGAAGGAATGTGCTCCTGAAGCTGCTGCTGCCACTTCCAGCACCAGCACAGGGAGCTAGTGGATACACACCTGCTTCTGGTGTTGAGACAAGCATGTCCTCCTCAGCTCAGGGCCTTGTTGTGTGAAGACAAGAAGTCAGGTGTTGGTCAGTTGCAGAGTTCTGGTTTCCTCAGAATCTGAGTTTGTCTCATTTTGCTGCTGTACTGGAAGGCGTTGCCTCAGCCTGGAACTGTGCCCTGGAGTGGTGTTGGTGCTGGTGCTGTGTAACTGACCCAATCCATGGAGCCAGGAGGGAATTTAATAATTCCTGAGGTTTTTAAAATATGTTGCATCATGCATCAAGTGTTGAGAATGCTGCAGGGAAGAAAAGGTGCAATTTGTTTTAGTCGGACTTCATAAGGGGGAGTGCGATCGATGCTTGGAGGGAGGAAGTTCTGAGCTGTGTTCCAGGTTGCTCGTGGTGAAGCTACCTGAAATGAGATCTTAATTTCTGTGCTTCAGCCAGATCATTAGGTGGTTGTCACCTCGTGAAAGCATCCTGACAGCCTATAGCCCCCCCTGGCATCAGCTTGCGACACCTTTACTCCAAGTTTATTTCCCTGTGCTCAACTTTACAGAGGAGAGTGGAGATGTGGTTCATACCCTTGGTGCCTGTTTGTGCTTCCTTTGCAAAAAAATTGCAAAATTGCCACTGACAAATTTCCAGATTATTAAGATATCACAAGAATTACAGAGACACTTATCCCATACGATTGCTGTGGCCTTCAGAAGAACACCATGATGTCTGGGGGTGATGGTGGCTGGCCCTGAGGTAGGGCATCCCACCTTGGTTCTCCCTCTTGGGCTGCCCTTGGTTTGGTTGATGTTAGCAGGTGGCTGTGTCAGAAGAGGCTAATCTGACTTGGAAATGTTCTGTGTAAGATGTCCACATGGAACAGCTTCCTGTTTTCACTCAGCTGTAAGGTGGGTTGGTTTAATCAACCAACAAATCAAAGAATCAGCATGACTCTTGTCATCTGTCTTTCCTGGTTTTGATTGCTAAGAGATGTAGCAGTAGCCTCATGTTATTAGCTTGCTATAGAAAACATTTGCTTATTTTTTACATAGATGATGAATACTTGTTTTGAAAGAGGAAATCTTAGTTGATTTTCTCAATGTGGAGAAGACAGAGCAGTTTGTTTGGGTGACTGTATGTTTTCACAGTGCCTGTCACACCAGAGGCTCTGTGCGTCTTTCACTCCGGTAACAGAAGTTTCAACGGTTAAAATATTGGGTTAAAGATTTGTTGTCTTTTCCATTCTGGTGTGTTTTGCAACCAAAACACTGAGTTAAAGATCTGTTGCCTTTTCGGTTTTGCTATGTTTTGCAAGCTTTCAGGTCTAATAGAGATGAGGTGCTCAGTGGATTAAACCAGATTGGCAGAGTCTCTGTGAGCAGGTAACTTTCCAGTGTGATCTGGTTTCTCTCCTGCCACTCAGTGGAAATTTACCTCCCTTACTCCTATCTCGGTTTGAAATCAAAAATGTGTCTACGCAGAGAGAAGGGAAAAAAAGCCAACCAAACCCAAAGCAACACTCCCCCACCGCGGTAGGCGTGCAGCTTTCTCCAGGTGAAATCCTAGATTGCTGCCCTGTCACCCGGTCTCCTTGGCGATGGGCAGTTACTGCCTCCCTCAACCAAGCTCCCACTTCCTGGGCCGGGGCCTGGTGGGGCCTCCCTGCGCCTCGCTGTGCTCCGGGGACACAACCTGCCCTCGGCCTGGGGGTCCTGCCTCCTCCAGGGACACATCCTGCCCTCGGCCTGGGGGTCCTGCCTCCTCCAGGGACACATCCTGCCCTCGGCCTGGGGGTCCCGCACCACAGCAGCCGGGCAGTGCTGGGTGAGTCGGGCTCTTGGGGACAATCCAGCCGTGGGCTGACAGTGGGGTGGCTGCTGGGCTGTTTGGTGGCATGGAAAATGTGTCAGGAAGTGTGTCTGTCTTGAGGGGATTGACTTACAGTTTTATACACCTTTTAGAGTTGTGGAAGAACACTTTTACGTGTTTTTAATGTTTTACCATTTAATCTTCTCTGGTCTGCATGGCGTCTGTTCAAATACTGGTTTGCATTGATCCAAACGTTGTGCCTGTCACACTTGTCTGTTCATTTACAAAAGCCAAGCTTCTAATTTTATATCCCTATTGATTGTTATTTCAGTGCTGTTCTCTGAACGCACCCTCTAAATGTGCCATTGGCTTGTCTGTCCCAAAGGAGGGTGATGTCCGCAGCTTTCCTTCTTGGACTGACTGGGCTGTGGGTTTCTTCTGATGTGTAGTTAGAACATACTGGTGTGTATTCCAAACCTTGTTCAGGCTGGTGTTTATAGCACCATATATGTTGGCGTGGAGTGAGCTGCCCCTCAGGGTCATTCCTGGGAGGGCTGAGGCTGAGGGGCAGAAGGAAGGAGAACTGCCAGGCTTGGGGCACTGCGTCTTGCCCACCGTCTTTCCCTGTTGTTGCTTTAACTCTTCCCTAAACTTCCCATCACCAGGATGTTTTATTAATCCTATGTGAGTGCTTTTAACAGGTATTAGAAATTACTTTGCTTTTCAGAGCACCAGGTGAAAGCAAATGTGTTGTTAATTTAAAAATTAAAAAGGTGAATCATGCACATAAATAGGCACACAGAAGTCTGCCAAATCTGTAAACACATCTGTATTCCCTTAGCTGGTTTCTGATGTGAATTGGGGTCTATTCATTGTCAGTGAAGTCTGTTTTTTGCTGCATGATTGCCTTTTGGTTTCATAGCTTGTTTCCATGAAAATCAGCTAGATCTTCTAAAATAGCAATGTGAATTACAGATTGGAAAACATGATCTGTATAAAGGTCATCCTTCAGCAAAGGAGAAAACTATGTAACCTCTGACATTTTTGAGGGAGGCGAGAATATATAAGCTTCATGTTAATCATTGGACAAAGCAGAAGCAAGTACAAATGTGGTTAGTGGTGGAGCTCCACATTAATACCTAACCAGGCACTTTATGACACCTGTGCTGCAGTGGGTGAGGCAGGCTAAGGTTAGAGGGGCGAGGACGGAAAGGTAGAGCCATAAATAGCTTGGAGAAGTGTGGCTTCATAAATGTTAGCATTTTACTGCTGAACTGCTACAGCCAGGCAGAGCCACCCTCCCGATGTGCCTGCACAGCTCTGCATTTCTAGCAGCAGCGTTGCAAAAAATGCTAATCAAAGTATTCTGCAAAAGGTGTTTTTTAAATTCCAAGGCATGCTGTACACTGTAGTTGCCAAGAGCCAATCTAGGGAGGCGTGCTTCTTGAGCCTGAGACCTGGGGCTGTGCTGGGGCTGTGGCCGTGCTGAGAAAGAGCACGTCTCTGCCTCTGGAACCTGGAGCTGCTGGTTGCTCAACTGCAGCTGGTGAGTGGAGCAGAGAGTGCTAGCACCTGGTGTTTTAAGGAGACCCTTTCAGGCTTTGCTAGCTACAGACAAGGTTTTAAAACGATAGAAAAATCCCTGACTCGGTGATCTTAACTTCTTTTTCAAGCAGTGCATTTCAAAAAGCAGCTTAGAATGCTCTTCAAAATGAGAACTCGGTGGAATACAGAAATCACGGCGTTAGGTGTCCATCAGGCTAGTCTGACATTGGCCAGCTGCTAATACTACTACTTTGAGGCAATGGAGGAATTGCACAGAAAGTGGGTCCAGTTTAATCTTACCACCAGGCAAGTATTTCTCTTTGAGAAGTATTTTCAACTCTGAGCAGAACCAGAAGAGGGCTTTTTACATATCCACTTAGCAAGACTAGAAAAAGTGATTTGAAAGATGGATGCAGCAGGTAAATTGCTGCTATTAACCACTGGCAGTGCCCCAGAATTTGAGTTATCCAGGCAGCAGTTCTCTGTGATGACTAAATGTAAAATGAAGAGTAAGGTATCCAGATCAAAAGCTCCATGCTACTGGGGAGGTGGGAAGAGGAGAATGGATCTTGTTGGTCTCAGAGATTCCCATATTCCCTTTTGCATTTCAGCGCAGCTGCTGTTGGCAGTGGTGTGACCATGAACCAGTGTAGTGGTTGGTTGCTGTTGTCATAGGGCCAAGCTATGAAAACATGCTGCCCTGAATAGTGGCCTTGAAACACCAAGTCTTAACCCATTTTGGGGAGGGTAGAGTGAGGACTGTGGACCGTGGTTCCTAGGGTGCTCTTATGGACTACGACTGTGTGCTGGAATGGCAGCTTGAGCAGCAAGGGGCTGCTAAATACCTGAAGTTCTCTGGCAAGGACAGTGTTCCTGTTGGCTGGACTTGGCTTTCCTAGCCTTGCTTTCCCTTTACTGTAGACCTCTTTCATGTTCCTGCCTCCTGATCCGTGTCATGTTGCAAGAAGGAAAATTTGGCTGCTGGTGGAAAGCTGGGGTGGGGTGTTGATCCCGTGATGGTAGATGCTGGCTTCTCTGGCACTCAGGGAGGAAGTATCCCAGGATTGTGTCCTTCAGCCTGACCAGTTGGCAGGCAGGAAGCAATTCTCTCTTTTTACTTTTAAATCATCAAAGGGATGTTAGTTACAGTTGCCAGAAAATGGAAGTTTGTTTCTGTGGGGAAAAGGACTTTGCGAGAATATGTTTGATTGATTACTTATGAAAGTCTTTCGGTCCAGATACTTAACTGCCAATAAATTGTGCTCCACTGACTTTGTGTGCATCAAGGTGTTGTCTAGACAGTTTAAGGCTGTCTTTCTGCTCAGTGGCATGTCAATTCAAGTGGTCCCTAAAACTATTTGTCTGTAAAGAGCTCATGGTTACAGTATTATCTTGTGGCATCAGTTTCATTTTTAAGATATGCACAGGCCATTTAAGCAAGTACCTTTGGGTCCAACCAAAAAAATAATCTCAGAGGGTGTGGCCAGATTACAGAGAACTCCACGAAGACATTCTCCATGCTCTTATGTAAGGAATTCTCCATCCTGGAAATCCAGGTATTTGGAGGAAAAGTAAAAGGCAAGTCACCATTTTCTAAGGTCAGCTGCATATTACTGAGTTCTGTAGACTGTAGACTTGAATTTCTGGTCTTGGTGTACCAGGTACCATTTCTGAGCAGCTGCCTTCATCTCTAGCTGTCCGTATCTTCCTCTCCTTCTCTTCTGCTCTGCTGGCGTGCTGTCTGTGGGCTCAGGGTGTTCATCTGGGTTCAGAAAAACCTCAGTGGGAGTGGAATACACTGGAGGGGAGAGGTGTTACAGTTGGCACCTCCCCCTGCAAGAAATGTACTTGTCAACATTTCCCTAATCTCAACAAGTCCAAGTGCCGCACTAAAGATTAGCGCCAGGTTTAAAGCCTCAAAGGGATTGCTTTGTTTGGGGTTTGGATCCTGGGTCTCCTCACCATTTTTCCACAGTGATTTTGTCTTGGCTACTCTCTATTGTTGTGCCCTGGGTTTACAAGAAACACCAACCAAAATCCTAATTTCCTTTTCTTGTGCAGCCTTTTCAGAGAAGGGTGGGTGGAAACCGGTGTCCCATAATTGATGCTCTGTTTCAAGCATCTCCCGGTGCCCAGCCAAGCAATCCTTTATCTGATTTTCTGTTGGCCAATGAGGTGAGATTTACCTTTCAATTGCTGTGAAAATTTAACTCCTTTCTGTACTTAGACACAGCATACTTGGAGATAAATGAAGAAATTGGGACACAAGGAGCAAGCGTAAGAATATGAAAAGCTCGCTTTTCCTGCTCTTCAGTCCTGCCCTTCCCCCAGGGAGCGTTCCCAGCGAGGCAGCAGAGATCAGAGGAATACAAATTTGAGGTGCCAGCCTGTGCACAACCTGGGAAGCTGGGAGCTGCTGCTACTCCCCACTGCTACCCAGGGTGCTGCTTGAGCAGGCTGAATTTGGGAACCCTTCACCTGTCTCATTTGAGGCTACATGTGGTCGCATGAGGTGCAATGTTCTTTTGCTGTGCTCTTCATGAATGCGTGTGCACATGAATGCACTGCTGGTGTGAGGCTGCTTTTGAGAGAGCTTTTAGGCAAAATTATACCAAAAAGTTCAGTGCATTACAAGAGAATTATTTTCCAGACAAGGTGTCTGAACAGCTATTCCTGTGGTTCAGAGTACTATATATTAAATGTCATGTTTGCAGAAGAATTTTCCATCATCCTAAATTCACCTTGCCCCTTGTATACAGCAGATGGTATCAGTGTCTTACTGACTGAAGGAAAAATTTTGAGAGTAGATAGGTGAGGCCTTGTTACTAATTGAGGGTTTTTTTGTTTGTTTGTTTTAAAGTTATGTGTATTTCATGTAAATGAACAGGCAAACATTTGCAAAACCACTGTTTCTGTTTGGCAAAATGGGACATTTTTAGGGTATGTTTTTGAGAATCTGACAATTTAAGTAGTCTGGAGCATCTTCTATTGTGTCTTACAGAATCTGAATTAGGGATCCTGCAGAATCTGAATTAGGGATCCTGCCGTAGATCCTGTTGTGTGATGATTTTTTAAAATACTTGTTTATTCAGTTAATAAGTGCAGTTGATTTTATTACAGAATTAAGATGCCTCTCTGGCAAAGTTGATGTTGGGCCTTGTGGGAGGAAACCTGAGGAGCATTGATACTATAAGTAACTGTCAAAAATCCCTCTTTCCATCTCTCTCTACTTAGTATTACAACTTCTTATCCTCCAGTTCTCCTTCAGTAAGGTCAGAATAGTCTGCATTTCTGACGATTTTTCTATGTTGTCTTCTCTTAATTAAGGAGTTTTCTTGGTCACAATTTGCAAGTTCATTGCCTTTTGTCTATTTGAGCTACTCTAGAAGACCAGGCATGTTGTACTGATATTAACAGATGGAAAAAAGTTAACATATGAAAAAAAAATAATCCATATCCACTCACATAAATCTATGGAGTTGTACTTTTTCATGTACTGTTTTGTTCACTTCTCTAGTAAGCTGTAGGCTCTGTTGGAAAGGAATCTTGTTCTCTTAATTAGGTATTACTTTAGACAGGGTTAAGTGCTTCTGGAAAGAGTACCAGCAAACAGCTTTCAGAAAGGATTTAAATCCTCAAGCTTTTGTTTTAATGCAGCACAATGACTGTGGCAGGATGTGTGTTAGGATGAAGCTTGCCCTGCAGATGGGTTCAATGAAGCTGTTGGTTTTTTTTCTTTGAAGTAGTATGTGTCTGACTCCTTCCAGAGGAACAGTATTAGCCTGGACAGGTACATCTTGGCTTCTAGGGTGTTTCTGACCTTCCTAACAATCTCAAAAATCTTGGATACAGCTAACAAATCTGTGTCTCACTTTTAGCTATCTATAGCAAATACAGTAGGTGTAGTGTGGTCATGCCAGGATAAACCTGTGGGAAAATGTTATTGTTTTCTGAACAAGCTGCAAGGAACAGAGTCTCGAATTACTGTAATTGAATCTTGTATCTTGCAGTTCTGGAAAGCTTATCAGGGGAGAAAAAGGGATAACTGATATGGGTGACTGCAGAACCTGTTTCTGTAGGATCCTTTCCAGGTTTGATTTTGGTGGCCTCTTTGTGTAGCAAAAATAAACTGATCAAACAGGGTGAAAAAAAAGTTAAAATACCATTTCTACCAATGATCCTCAAGAGCTTAATGTAATGAAGTGATAACCTGATGCTCCATTTGATGTCCTAGTAATACGTATCTCCAGAAATTGCCATGTATTATTGAAGGTTGTGTTTGGGCTCTGTATACACCAAGGTGGTAAGTCATATTTAAAATACTATTTTAAGGATTTATTTTTAACCTTGCAACCTTTATTTGAACTACTGGCATCTCTCTGACTAAGAGGTATTAGCATTATTGAACAAAAATGTTATTAATGTTTTCCCTTGTGTTTGAATAGACAGCTTTATAGTCTTAAGTAGAATGAATTTCTGTGGAGTATGGATCATTTAGGATTTGAAATGGCCCTGCTCAGCAAATTGTCACTGACTTCTATTACTATTATTGTTATTGCTATGATGATGTTACTGCTACCTCCTCTTAATGTGCTTTCACTTGAATCTTAACAGCTCAGACTGCCTTTGGGTGCTCTTCATGTTTGGATTCAGTCTGTTCTCTAGCAGTTAAAATGTATACCTGCTTCCAAAAGTTTTTCCTTTTCAAAATCCTACCTAGGAAAGACTCCTTCTGTCTAAAGGCTGAGAGTTTATTCACAGCTTAACCTCTTGCAAACTGTTGGTGTTCAAAATTAATTACAGAATAAACATTGAACTTGTTTTCTTTCTTATTGACAGGAGGAGTCTCGTATCCTCAGGGTGAAGGTGGTTTCTGGCATTGATCTAGCGAAAAAAGACATCTTCGGAGCCAGGTGGGTGTTCTGCTGTGACTGGTTTGTGTGTTTAAACAGAAGAAACTAACAGAGCAAGGACGTGTTACAACGAATTGCTCAGAAACTTGATGAGAGAGCCTGTTACCTTATTACAACTGATACAAACTGGGGGCTGTGTGTTGGCAGGAAAGCCACTGATCACCTCTCCCACCACAGGAAGCCCTTCCCCAGTTCACCCTCGACTGCCTTAGGTTTGCAAGCGTGTGAGGAGCAGCTGGAACTCTGGCAGCATTTGACAATACTTGAGACAACTCCCAGCTGTCTTCCCAGATGCCCCACGTGTTGCAAGGAAGACCATAGGCAGCAGTACCCTCTCTCTACCTCCCTTTGAGGGAGCTTTGCTTCCCCTGCTGGCTTTCGGGTCTCTGGGGTTCCAGGTGCCCAAGACTGACCCAGTAGCCAGGCTGTGAGTTGTCTTGGTCTTGGCCATATCCAGGTGCCGTTGTTGCAGTTCCAAAGGATGGTGCCTTATAATCACAGAGAGAATATGTCAAGGTGCAAGAGAACCCTAAGGATCATCGAGTGCACCTTTTAGAGAGAAAAGGCAGCAAGAGCATTCTCTCCTGTTCTGCCTGTTCCATGAGCAGGCTTTAGCAATGCAGATTGTAGAGAAGAGCTCAGAGGGAGCTGTGCTGAGTTCCTGCCTTTGTCTTAGGCTATGGTAAACCTGCGTTTTGATTGCAGGTGAGCTTTGAACCACCTTGAGCTTTCACTTGGGGACTTGAGAGGGAAAAGAGGTGTTTTTGGAGTGTGTAAGGCAGTGATTGCTTCCCTGTTCATTTCTGTATGCCAAGGTGGAGCAAACAGACCATGGCTTGCACTGATCTTTGGCCAAATTAACTGGTTTTAAATGGCCAAATGGGAAGATACAGATGCAGTCACTTTATATGTTCTCAAGTGTTTTGTTTTAAAAGAATTAGTTGCAGGAGTAGCTTTTCTCCAAGTCTAGGCTTGCTGTGCAATGCCTTAAAGAATCCAATGAGGTAGTAAATGGAGGAGAAGCTGGTTCTGAAACCAAAACAACTGACAAACATTAATATTTTCATTTCCAAAGGTTAATTCAGGTTTGACATTCTTGCTGTCTCAGTCCCTGAGTGAGGGAATTCTGTGCTGCAAATGCTGCAATCTGCTTAGAAGTTCATTATCTGTGAGAAGTTAGTGGCCTCCAATTTAGCTGTTATTGAAATGACTGATTTCTTAATGTATAATTGAGCCTCCCTGTGGATTTTCCTGTATTTCTTTAATGACGCTTACAAATTGTTCATTAGCTTTCATATCCAGCTTAGAAATACATGAAAGCAGCAATTAAAAGTTTCATCAACTTCAGGATTTTTAAATGAAATTTGCAACAAGTGTTCCTCTGTAGCTGTGTGCAGCATATGGTAAGAGAAAGGTTTTTTAGGGTCTTTCCCCAGATGAGCTAACTTTAGCTTTGGGTGCTGACCATGCGCAGCTCACATGGGGGTGTGGCTGGGCACATAGTTGGTGCTGAGGAGATCTGTGCACCGCCCCATGTGCTGTGCTCGCCACAGCACTGGCAGCTCCCTCAGGCTCCTGCAGGTGGCCCTAAGGTGCTGCAGGACCAGAATAAAAGAGAGGAGAAGCAAATTCTGGGGAAGAGGCGGGACTAAGGCACAGAGAAAACAAGATTTCTATTGCAAATACTAACCCTAGAATTGCCGTACTTAGGTGCTAAGTTTCTTTTTCTAGGTCCTGTGTAATTTGGCCTTTTCCTATGATAGCAGATTTTTTGTTTGCCTGCTATATTTAATGGGCTGGATTTTATTTCTACAGTATATCCAGAGCCTTACGTTTTACCACTTCTTTTGGAAAAAGCAAGGCTAGTGGTTGGAATATTGAATCTGCTCGTGAAGAGGAACTTCATAGGAATATTGAAGTGTGGTGGTAAATTCACAGAAGTAATCTGAGAGAAGTGGGAATCTCTTTAGCCTTCATTTGATTTACTGAGGAATACATTGGAAACTTTGGAGCTGATTCCTCCCCAGCATTGTGGTATCTCCTTCATTCTTCTCACATTTTTCTCACAGAACTTTAGTAAATACTTAAGATGTTGTATTTAAAAGAAATGCAAAAATTTGCTTAGGAATTGGTAACTTGTAAAAATATCTTTTATCTTTCAGAATGCGTAAAGGTAAAGCTAAGTGAAATTTGAACTGAGTTCTATTGATGAGGTCCTTAAATATTTAAATAAATTAGTCTCAAGCCAGTAGGATTTCCATAAAAACAGAGAGTTAAACACATACTCCCAACTTAAGTTTTTAAATTTGTTTTAAACAGTTTTTCAGTAAAAGTTGAGACTAACAGCATCATTTATTATAAACTTAGTGAAAGGCATGTATTGCTGCATTGGCAGACTTTCAGAAAGCTTTATTTTCTGGCTGAAGTTCAATTTAATTTTTCTGTCTGTTGTAGGGGCCTTGCATGCCTTGCTGAGATATTAACATTTCCTGCTGCTGGAATCTTAAGCATGATTTAAGTTGCTACAGAGAGTATCATTCTAACTGCTGTCCAGTGTATGTGGTGTAGGAGCCATCCCATTGACAGCTCTGTTGAGGATCAGCATAGAGTAGAGGATTAAATTCTCACTTGGGGCTTTTGAGGAAAAACATGTCATGTTTGACCTAAGCAAGAGGATAAGGAAAACTTACAGACCTTAGAGCTGTACACATAGGATTTTACTCTGTAGCGTATGTTCAGGATCCCTAAAACATAGCAAAAGTTAATCCTGTCTGTGCCTTTCCTTCTTGTGGTGTGGAGGTAGGCTCTGGCACTCCGTTTTTTCCCTATCCCATAAATAATTTCCATGAGATCACAGAACTTTCAGGGTGGTTTTGTGGTGGTGTCCCTTAGCACTCAGATCAGTGCCTGGAGTGAAGGTAAACGGTGTGATTCTGAAAGCAGAGGGTGCTCGCTGCTCTGCACAGCTCCGCACCATGAGTGGGCTCTGTCTTTGGAAGCGTGCAGAGAAACAGGCCTTGCTGTGGAAAACAAACACTTGAGAACAGAGGAAAAGGCCTTGTGATTCACCCATGTAGGTTTGGGCAGGGCTGAGCTGTGAGCTGCACCGTGTGTTTGCTGCTGTCAGGGCACAGAGAAGTCTCAGCACCCAGAGGCACAGCAGCGTGGCTGAGGGTTTTCTCGTGGTGTCCTCGTGCTGTGAAACGTGGAGATTTCTGCACCTTGCTCCCAACACACACTGCTGGATTATGGACAAGTACAGTTTTGTTTTGTCTCTTTTCAGAAATGAAATCAAGCATTGAGGACAAATTCCTGATTTTCGCAGCATCCTTTTTGGGAGAAAGAAGGTCAAGCGGTTGCTAAATATTTTTGATAGTTGCACACTTCAGAAGGAGTTACCCTGAAGTGGTTTGCAGGCATGTTAGAATTGCAAAGTGAGGGCCCCTTTGAGGCTGGTGTGCCTCTTCATGGCAGTCTGCAGGGCTTAGCACTGGGGCTGAGCTGTGAAAGATTAACTACAAGGCACACATTGTGGTTTGCATCTCAGCGGGTTCTCCTCACCGTTTTTAATCAACTTTGCCATTATAAAACACTGCCTGTAGGCTTGCTTGCAGAGTCTGAGAGCCATTTCTTGCCTGATTAAATCCAGGGAAGGTCCCTTACCATGTAGAGCACTGCAGAAATTACTGTTTTTCTTCTGAAGACTCTAACAATACAGAAACTCTACAGTTCTGGTTTAGCTTTTTTGAAGTTCTTTTTGGCTTATGAGATCATTTTTATGGTAAATAATGATACACAAGAGTTGAGAAATGTATAGTATTGTGTTGACAATAACACGAAGTGTACTAGAATATAGAATGAAACAGCAGCCCTGAGCAAGCCCAGGTGATGGTTGAACATAGTGAATTTCATCTATGTGGTCTTAGGTGAGGTGGCTATCAGTGGCTGGTTGGTGTAAATATAAGTGTTTTTTTAATAATCTCTTATGTTTTAGCATATGGAATTACAACTCTTTGATACATACAGATGGCTAGGTACTGCAAACTGGAGTTTTGTTAATTTAATATTAAATTTTCATGCCTAACTCTGAAAGACACACTGCCTATATTGGCACACATTTACCACCTGACATACGCTGTATTATAATATATACCTTATTCTTTTATATTTATTTCCTTTCAATGTCTTCTCAAGAGTCTTGAATGTAATGTCTTAATGAAATGAATTAGCTAGTATTTGTATTCTTGTATGTAACTAAGTAATGTGAAATTATAATGTAAATAATCTTAGTTATGCAACATACTGAACAATTATTATTTCTTACTGTTTTGGTTTTACTCGTGTATTGGGAATGATGCTGCATCACAGACTGGCTGCACTGTGCAAGTCCCTGCATGCAAATGGACTGGCTGCCCACAGAACCTTGGAATGCAAAATGAAATTTCCTCTCCTGAATATCTTTATGCTTCGAGCACTGGGGTCAGTTCTGGGCCCCTCACTGTAAGAAAGACATTGAGGGGCTGGAGTGTCCAGAGAAGGGCAACCAAGCTGGGGGAGGGTCTGGAGAACAAGTCATACGAGGAAAGGCTGAGGGAGCTAAGGATGTGCAGTTTGGAGAAGAGGAGGCTGAGGGGGAGACCTCATTGCTCTCTACACCTGCCTGAAAGGAGGTTGTAGGGAGGTGAGTGTTGGCCTCTTCTCTCAAGTGAGTAACAAGACCAGAGGAAATGGCCTGAAGTTGCAGCAGTGGAGGTTCAGATTGGATATTAGGAAGAATTTCCATACTGAAAGAGCAGTCTGGATGGGACAGGCTGCCCAGGGAGGTGGTGGAGTCACCATCCCTGGAGGCATTCAAGAAATGTGTAGATGTGGCACTTCAGGGCTTGCTCTGCTGGCCCAGGTTGTGGGGGATTTTTGATGGGTGTTTTTTTTGATGGAGTGTTTGTGATTGTTTGTAGGGTTTTTTGTGTGGATGGTTGGACTCTGTGACAACAGAAGTCCTTTCCAACCATGATGATTCTGTAATTACTGAAATCTAAGTAGAAGCACTTCTCTAGAGACTCAGTCTATTTGCTGATGTCCTGCCTCAGTGGGCAAGCTTGTATCTTTCCCTGAAGGTGCACCCAGTGTGGACTTTGGGTTTTGATTGGGTTTTTTTCCACTTTAAAAAAATAAGTGAGATACAGCACTTCTGAAGCCACCCTGGGATGGCTGTTGGGTTATTTGGCACATTGGTGACACGTTTCTAATAAACACAATTTCTGCATATATACACAAATGTACTCACAGGTAATAAAGGTGAATGCTTATGTATAAACAAGAAGAAAATGTTACTACTGTTGTGTGAGGTAAGACACTGTGGTGTGGATGTTCTTATTTAAGCTAACAGGTTTGGAAGGAGGGGACTGTGTGTGTGCTATACATGGGTCTGCCTGTGGGAATCCCTTAGTTGCTTTGCCTTCTAAATCACAAAGTAGAAGTTGTGGCTGTCTGGAAGTTGAAAATGGGAAAGTAAAGTGCTTTTCAGTTAAAATTACAGATGTTTTTCATTAGCAAGAAGCTACACTTCTAATGACATGATGGCTTATTGTGGGTTGCCCCTGGGTTTATTGCTCTTACCTGGCCTTCCCTGAGGAGTCTGGACCAGAGGAAATGGCCTGAAGTTGCAGCAGTGGAGGTTCAGATTGGATATTAGGAAGAATTTCCATACTGAAAGAGCAGTCTGGATGGGACAGGCTGCCCAGGGAGGTGGTGGAGTCACCATCCCTGGAGGCATTCAAGAAATGTGTAGATGTGGCACTTCAGGGCTTGCTCTGCTGGCCCAGGTTGTGGGGGATTTTTGATGGGTGTTTTTTTTGATGGAGTGTTTGTGATTGTTTGTAGGGTTTTTTGTGTGGATGGTTGGACTCTGTGACAACAGAAGTCCTTAAGGTGCACCCAGTGTGGACTTCGGGTTTTGATTGGGTTTTTTTCCACTTTAAAAAAATAAGTGAGATACAGCACTTCTGAAGCCACCCTGGGATGGCTGTTGGGTTATTTGGCACATTGGTGACACGTTTCTAATAAACACAATTTCTGCATATATACACAAATGTACTCACAGGTAATAAAGGTGAATGCTTATGTATAAACAAGAAGAAAATGTTACTACTGTTGTGTGAGGTAAGACACTGTGGTGTGGATGTTCTTATTTAAGCTAACAGGTTTGGAAGGAGGGGACTGTGTGTGTGCTATACATGGGTCTGCCTGTGGGAATCCCTTAGTTGCTTTGCCTTCTAAATCACAAAGTAGAAGTTGTGGCTGTCTGGAAGTTGAAAATGGGAAAGTAAAGTGCTTTTCAGTTAAAATTACAGATGTTTTTCATTAGCAAGAAGCTACACTTCTAATGACATGATGGCTTATTGTGGGTTGCCCCTGGGTTTATTGCTCTTACCTGGCCTTCCCTGAGGAGTCTGCAGCTTGGCAGGCACAGCCAGGATGCTTGAGCCTTTGTTCCCTTCTGCCCTAGCAGTGGTGGTGTTAGTGCTGGGTCATGCAGGCTCCAGGCTTCTACTGGGATTGGAAATCATGCCGTTTACCCCTGGTGAGAACAGGGCTGCTGGGATGGGGCTGAATTCCTCAACTCATGGACATTCTGTTGCTGCGTAGGCAGTGGGAGCAGAGCGCGTGTGGCTGAATATGGTTTGCAGATGACAGAGACAGCAGATGTTCATAGAATCATCATGTTTACCTTTTAGCTCTTCTTTTAATCCCACTGTCGCTATTTCTTGTCCAATCTGAGTTATGATATATCCAGTTTTAACTGATATAAAAATTCTGGTGACTCCGCTACTGAGTGTGCTACCTTGGAACAGGGTTTTAAAAACAGTCTGTTCTCCTTCTCATACTGAGATCTCCTTTGTCAAGCACAGCCAAATTAACTGAAGTGAGTTGCTCTGAAAAATTAACCAAACCATTTTAAAAGATAATTTGGCTCATAGTGAGCTGCCTCTGCAGTGTCCTGCAGTAAGTGCTGCATGAGGGCCATTGAGGGAGCAGGAGCACTTGCTCTGCTGGCTCTTTACCACCCAACAAGGAAGGGTTTTTATCCACAACTCCTGCTTTCTTAAAAATTACTTACTGTACATAAAAATAGACAAAACTCAAACTCTTAAATTATTTGTTGTGGCGGGGCTAACAAGATAGATTTGGACATCAGCCATTAGTCAAAAATCTTATTCAGTAAAATGTTACCATAGCAAGATTCAAATAAGTAATTTTTGGAGAAATATTTTGGTAGTGCCAAATGGCATGTATTGCCTGGTAAAAATCCTGTGTGCATCCTGTCTGAGGGAGTTCCGGAGGTAGAGCAAAGCTGGGGAGTGCTGTGCTGCAAACCTCTCCCGTGGCAGGATGCAACAAAGCTGCTTGATGACACCACAGTTGCTCAAATAGAATAAAGTTCATGTGTGTTTCTTCTTCCTTTTTCTAGTTGGGGGGAAAAAACCTCAACAGGATAAAACCCCACTTTTCTGTTGTTTCCAGGCTTTGAAAACTGGGATGTTCAAAGCAATAGAAACCTTCCGCTTTGAGTTTTCTGTGATGCCATTGATCCATTAGTGTTTAGTCCTATCTGTGCTTGCTCTCTGCCTATGCCTTGTGCACACTGTAGCTATTTATTTTTCTATTTGCCATGGACTTGCTTTGTTGTGAGGGAGCACTGGGCAATACCAGTTGAATTTCACTAGAAAATCTTGCTCTGTAGTTCACCAAAAATAAGAATCAAATAAGACTTTTTATGCTTGCAGACTTGAATGAGTGCTCTAGCAAGCCTTGGGATGAAACCATGAGGAGTTCCTATCAACACTGTATTTACTCCTTTTTACACAGTGGCTGTGAGTTAGAGGATTGCAGTAGAGAATGAAGCTTGCAGGCAATATTTTTGAAAAGTGACAGCTCCATTTGCAATCAAAGAAGGACATTTTTCTAGTACAGTAGAAATGAACATGTTGTTTACAGAGTAGCAGGGAGAGAAACCAATTGACAGCTTCATTAAATCCAGACCAAGCTGTACTTTGGAAGGCTAAGGAGAGGGGGGAATGTGTTCAGAGGCTGACAGTGAAATGTGAGATGGTGAGGATGTCCTGAGGAAATCAGTATCTTTGACAAGGTAGCCTCTGCACTACCTCCCTTCAGCTAGCACATGCAGCTTGTGCTTCACCTATTAAATTACTATGTGTAAATAAAATTTACAAGGTGATCAGAGCAGCCTTGGGTGAGTGTTGAAATGAGCCCTTTTGGTGAAGTGTCTGAAGCGGGTGTGCCTGGCTGCCTGCAGGGGAGGAGGAATGGGCCCAGCACAGGCAGAGGAGGTTGTGTTCTGTAAGTCAAGCAGGTATCACAACATCGGTGTGTGCCACGTGTGACCTCAGCAACTGCAAAAGCCAGAGCTGTCTCCTTCCATCATGCTCTGTCCCTTGACCTGCAATTGTTTGTAGGGTCACTGGATTCACACCCTGGTCTCACTGGTGTGACAGAAGGGGACAGTGACTCATGGCCTGGCAGAGAGAGCCAGGAGCATCATGCACCTAATGTCAGACTAGGGTCACAGACAATGTTTCAGGCTCTGCTTCAAGCAGATATTTGAAGAGACCGTGAAACAAAGCCCTGTCCAAAATGCACAGTGAGTGGGTGGTAGAGGATGATGTTGGCCAGAGAGATTAAAGCCTGCTCAGGAGGAATACATTGGATAATAGATATTTTTCTTTGATGAACCTTAGTGTTGATTTTTGCCTCATAAGTGAAATCCAGGAGCATTTGACTGCCCAAGTGTGAGCATGAGGTGTATTTGTGTGTCCTTTAGGTGGGTGCGGGGCAGGAGGTGAGTGCAGGGCAGGGGCTGTTGGTGGGTGCAGGGCTGTTGGTGGGTGCAGGAGGCTCCCACAGGGTGGGGTGCAGTGGCTCCCTGTGCACTGTGCCTGCCAGGTTCAAGTTCACTGTCAGTGACTGGCAGCAGAGGGCACCAGAGAATTTCCTCAGCTTTTGACCACAAACTGGGACTGCGATGGCTTTTGCACAAATCAGCCTTTCATGGTTTTCATGAAAATCGGCAGAATTTCATCCATTTATACATACGATGTTCTGCAGGATTCAGTGGATATGTGTTTCAGGAGCAGTACAGTATCATAGAATGGTTAAGGTTGGAAGGGACCTTAAAGATCATCAGATTTGGAGAATTTCCTCAGCTTTTGACCACAAACTGGGACTGCGATGGCTTTTGCACAAATCAGCCTTTCATGGTTTTCATGAAAATCGGCAGAATTTCATCCATTTATACACACGATGTTCTGCAGGATTCAGTGGATATGTGTTTCAGGAGCAGTACAGTATCATAGAATGGTTAAGGTTGGAAGGGACCTTAAAGATCATCAGATTTGGAGAAATAGTGCTTATTCAAGTAGGCAGTCTTGCTAATGAGTAAATGAATTGGTAATAATTCCTGAAGTTTATACTGTTGTAGTGAAAAGTTCTTTTCATCAGACGATTGCTGAATAGAAGAGTTTGTGTGCAGAAATGCACATTTTAAATGTTTCTCATTGTTTGAAAAAGGACCTGCCTGGATCCAGCCACTCAGTTTTTTCCACCTGCCTGCTATCTACTCTGATGTCCTAGCTCACCTGAATCCAATTGCCCTAACAGAAAAAACAGCATGTTGCAAAACCTTCTAAGGAAAGCCCTTTGGTCTTGAATGTTTGAAGCAGAGTTTCTGCCTTTTCTTCCTCTTTTACTGATCACCTCAAATCACGAAGTGGAATGGACTGAAATGATCAGCAGCATCTAATTTTTATACATTTTTATTTTTCCTCCTAAACTTAGTCATGTCTTATATCTTATAGTTGAAAGATTGTCCACATCTGACAGTTTCACAGGGTGCAGTATATATTTATTCCTACTTCATTTGAATTAATCAACAGTCCCAGGATCATCGTGTTGTTTCTCCTCTGACAAATGAAATTGCCACTCTGCTCAAAGCATCTTGTGAGGGAAAACCTGGCATATGATGTTACAAAATAAAGTTGCTGCTCAGTCATTAGCTTTTAAAGTTTGGTTTAAGCCTTTCCATTAGAAGTGCAGCTTAGTGAAGCCAAATGTTATTGCTAACAGCACAGGCATCCTTAAGGTGCTTGGTGCCTCTCCCTGCACAGTCCAGAGCGTCATGGACAGAACTAGTGAGGTGAAATGCCATGTGAATGTGAAGGATCCATAGCTCTTGCCACCTGATGGGATGGTGACACTGCTCATATAGAGATGTGATTAGACCTCTTGGGCAGTGGGATGGTAGGGAATTCTCTCCTTCCCAGTTGCTCTCCTGGATCCTACAAATGGACCTTTCTGGGAATTTCATGCTGAAGCAGGAAGCACCCTAGCTGACGGCTCTGGGACTTCTTATATCCCATCCTGCCCTTTTCCAAGGTAGTCTTCCCTCTGCTTTCCTGAAGTATGAAGGAGGTCCTAAGAAGGAGAGACCTGGGTGCAATTCCATAGGAAGGCAGTGAGCAGGCAACAAGACTGGAGCTACAGCTTGGAAGTGGTATTGCTGCCAAATAGCTCATTTTTGGAATATAAAACTATGTATATTCCTACCAGCTGGTGAAACACAAGAATCTGTTCCTGGGCACGGCGGTTTCCTGGCCATGTCCCATACTTCTTTTCCCATCTGCAATTTCAGATTCAGCTATTTCTGTGCTGGCAGCATGTTGATGCAGGTCAAGCCTCTCTTGTCCAATTTGAGGCCATGGTTTGGGTTTGGATCTCTCATGGATGTGTAGCCTTCAGCTCAAACTTATCTAAAAGTTGGGATCTCTCCCCTGGACTCGAGCCCTGCCCTATGTTCCTCTGGTCACAGCAGCAC
>NW_009954235.1:329887-346741 GCF_000747805.2 Chaetura pelagica | reverse complement strand
CATTCCTGCATGGCTTGTGACTGCTTGTCCAGTCTGGGAAGTTCAGAGATTTCTTCAGTATAAATAAGTTGGAGTCCTCTGTGCCCCTCACCACCACACAGCTCAGTCAGTTCCACATCCTGTTTTTCTTGCCTGGTTGGTATACATTGACCTATTTGTTGCAGAGGGACCAGGCAGTTTTTTCCTGCAGCTTTACCTTTTGTACCAACTGCTTACTTGCCCCTCTTGCAGTGTCTGAATCTTCACATAGCTGGTAAAAATAAATATATGATTTATGGTTAAGAAAATGCTCCCAAGTTTTATGTGAGGTAAGACCAGTCAAATGGGGAATACAAGTAGTGTAAACAATAACTTTGCCCTGAGAATACCTGGAAGAACATTTTGCATGTCTTGGTAGCACAATGGTTATATTTTATTGATGTGAGGAGGTTCTGACACTAGATAACTGTCAAAACTGAGGAAGTTGCTAGAAGCATTTCTCATAAAACCTGGCCCTCAGTGCAGCAGCTGAGTGTTGCGATGGAACTGGAGCAGCCAGGTGTGCATGTGTGGTCAGCACTGGTGCTAACAAGTTCAGAACAGCAATTGCTAATGAGCAGCACATGTTGATGCAATGAAACAGTGACGGTCCTTACTTGGAGAGGGCTGGCTCTTGCACCTTAGGTGCAGACACCTGGCTGTGTAGGCTGAGTGCAGCAGCAGCTGCTGAGGCTCCATTTTCCTCTTGAGATGCCCTGGTGTGTGGAGCTACCCTCCTGCAGGAAGGATTGCACCTCGGTTCAGAGAGATGGTCTGGCTGAAGGTGATTAAAGCTTCTTGGTAGTTCATGGATGTGGTGGATTGCCTGGCTGCAGCAGGAGGGACAGGAGGACACCCTGCGTGATGTCGGGGACCTTCTCCATGGGCAATGCCCATAATGGGTGCAGTGGCTGAGCAGGTGAGCAGTGTCTCCTGAGGTCTTTCTCAGATGGTCAATTCAAGACAGGTCAGTGTGTCCCCATGCATGTGAGTGCCCCTCAGTAAGGTGACTGTCCCTGAACTGCACAGTGGGCTTGAAGTACCCAGCCTGCAGTGAGGGGGTGAATCCCCAGCTTGGGGGACAGGGTAGCAGGAGGGAGGGCAGCCAGCCCCTGGGGTGAGGATTTGGCTGGAGGCTGTGGCTGCAGAAGAGATGTGGGAGCTGCTGAGGTGGAGATCTGTACAGAGCTCTGGGCAGCATGAGCCATTGCAGTGTGGGCAAACGTGGGGAGAAAAACAGAGGGGAATGCAGACACTTCCAAAAATAACTGCTTTAGCATTAGCATTTTCCCCCTGACCCTTCTGTGAGTAACTGGAGCAGGTTTAACTTCGTGGTTAGTTTATGTTAAAGTGGGGTTTTTTGTTGCTTTAGGTTTTGGGTTTATTTTTCTGCAGTTTTACTGCTGGCAAATACAGTTTCTGTTGCTGCAAGTGCTTCTGATGTGCATTAAGATAACAAATTCTACATGTATTTGTAATTGTCAGTGAGCTAAAGAACTGAGTTATTTCCCTCCTCACTTTCCCGAGGGGAAATCCTGCTGCAGAATTATTAATATTTGCAGAGGCTAATTTTCAGTCAAGATGAGTTTATCCAGAGAGTTTCATGTGTACCAGTTACTCTTTGTGGACACAAAAAGCAGGATACGAGTGCATCTCAGCCTGTCCTAACTTGTGAGCTCCATCTGAAAAATAATTTTTAAAATATCTCAAGGAGATTGAATATAGTGGCATATAATTTAATGTTTCATGCCTGCCAGTGGCACCACCCAGTCACCCCCATCCCTGTTGGACTCTTTTACGAATAGAAAGTAAATTGTAAGATACATCAACAACACCTGTGCAGAAATGTAGTGCTAAAGGTTCGGCTGTGTAGCAAAAGACCCTGAGTGGGTGACTGAGTTTTAGATCTCCTTTTCTGTTCCTTTTCCCCTAACACTTTGAAATGGAAACCCATGACCAAGATTGGTTTTCAGGAGCTGATTCTAGTTTGATAGCACAGAGCAATCCAATAGTTAATGGCTTTGTCATCAATTGGGGTCCCAGAAAACAGTGGTGCATTTATTGTAAAATTGGGTTTCTAACAGTGCTGTGAGATGTTTCTCAACTCTGAGATGCAAACTGGAGCTCTCTGACACGAGAGGCAAATAACCCTTTCTGTTCATTCTCGCTGCAAAAACACAGAGTAGCTGGGGTTGGAGGAGTCTCTGGCAGACTCTAGTCCAACTCCTGCTCAGGCAGGGTGCACCAGAACAGGTTGGGCAGGATTGCACAGGGTTTGGGTTTGAGTGTCAACACAGGCTGAGCCTCCACAGCCCCTGGGCAACCTGTTCCAGTCTTTGACCACCCTCATGGTAAAAAAGACATTTCTTGCATTCAGATGGAGTTTCATCTGTCTCAGTTTGTGCCCATTGCCTCTTGTCCTGTCTCTGGGCACCACAGAGAAGAATCTGGCTCCCTCACCTCCATCCCTCCCATTAGGTATTTATACAGACGGGTTAGGTCACCCCTGAGCCTTCTCTTCTCCTGGTGAACTGTCCCAGAGCTCTCTGTCTTTGTACGTGCATGTATATAGCACAACAGGGCCCCATGCTCCTTTTTCTACCTTGTAGTTTGGACGCAAACAAAATGCTGCTCAGTC
Organism: Chaetura pelagica; assembly: GCF_000747805.2. Lineage (NCBI taxonomy): Eukaryota > Metazoa > Chordata > Aves > Apodiformes > Apodidae > Chaetura > Chaetura pelagica. Next base: position 344,085 of record NW_009954235.1, on the reverse strand, counting down.
ACATATTTCTCTACTTAATGCCATTTTTAACACAGCAAACCATGTGACTTTTGGCATGCTGTGTTGCATGTGAATGTTTAATAAATTCATACAAATTTTATAAATATCTACAGAGACTAGAAATAAAATGAAGAATGTGGCTTATTCAGGAATCCTGTATTTGAGAGATAATGTTGACCTATGTGAGCAGAGTTAGAAAACTAACCATTTGACAAAATCACTTCTTAATTTTAGTAGTTGTATGCCCAAAGAGATGTGTAAATATTTACTCAAGTAAGACACTGTAGGCTGATGTGCAACTGTCCTGTGGGGAAATCAATCCTTTTAGCCCCACCACTGCCTTCCCACCACTGGTACCTTCTTTTCCAGAAGGAGCAGTCTGGTAAGATGGAAAGTGGGTTGGAGAATCTCATCAAATCCTCATTGCAATAATGCGTAATAGCACACAAGAACAAAACTTAACTCCCCCACTCAGCCGTTTTTGATTAGTGTTCTTGAAGCTGTTCTTTGATGATTCATATCTGCAGCCTCCCTTTGCCTTATTTGAAAGCAGCTGCCTTCTCTTTTACAGATGTAGCTGCAGAGCTTTGACAGGCAACCACTAACCCTGGTGTACACATGCTTTGCTTAAATCCATCTTAATAAACACAACCTCATGACAAATAACCATCTTTGTAACTAAGAAATTAATCTTAGCTGATGACTCATAGCAAATTTCCTATAGTCTCTAAAATAAGAGAATTTTCTTGGCTTGATTTGTTTTTTCCTCCCGTTCTGGGCATACCAAATGTTGCTGTTCAGCATGTTTCTGTTACTAAAGGTGCTGTTTCTGCTAGGAAAGGTGCCTTGTGCTTTCAAGATTTCACTTTGTTCATCTTACGAGCACCTTCCTAGTGCAGCTGTGGGGAGTGGGTATGGTGGGTGTCACGAGTGTGATGCCAGCCAAGAGGTTTACCTGTGCTGCTGTTCCATTACTGGGTCAGCTCATGGCATTGCCTGGCAAGTGCCAGAGCCTGCACAAACTATTGGTCACATCTGTCTGGCTCAGAGTCCAGAAACAGCTCACATCTGCCTGCAAAACCAAGTGGTAAGATGCTGAGGAACACTGAGCTTTTCAGGAGCTGTGCTGAAGCGTGTTGGCTGGCGGGAGCACAGGCTGAGGCCCTGGTGGCGGTGCTGAGGGAGCCGTTCCCGCTGGTTCTGCCGCCGCCTCAGTGTGGGTCCAGCCTGGGGACAAGGACAGAAACAGCCCTGTGAACAGCCAGGTCAGAGGGGCAGCACAGAAAATAATTCTGTGGGGTTTTATTGCTTTTCAGTGTCTTGGGTAGCACGTGGAAAAATGCCAGACCTCGGTTTCCATGGGTTGTGTTGGGGCGGCGGGATTAAGGCTTGTGAAATAGTCCAATACCCTGAGAGAAATCTATGAGGAAATCAATTGCTCAGCCTTCAGAACAAGGCTAAACACTGAACAAAACTGGGAAGGAAAAATGGTGGGCACACGTTGCATGGAAAGGTGCAGCTGTGGGTGGCAGGAGCGTGTGTAGCCGTGCGTTGGAGGTTCCTGAGGCCTGTGCTCCAAGGCTGCACCTTGTGTGTAACTATACACACTTTCTGTGGCTGGCTGTGACAAAGCATCCCTCTGTCAAGTGCTGCTAAAATATACAATTCTGGTTAGAAGTTTACACTGGATTCTGAGGCAATCAGTATGTGTTTTTTTTCTGAAATAGCTGAAGATCCAGTCTTCAGTTATTGGAATAGAGGTAACGTCGCTGGCTTTAGTGATATGTTTGCTTTCATCAGCTGACACTTTGGTGTATTTTGTTAACACTGAAGATAAACACAATGTGAAACAGAGTGGCTGCTTTTGCAGGGTATTTGCTGTTACACTTAGCGTGATCTATGTGGCTTCAGAGAGACAAATATAAAGACTTCAATACTGTAAGCTGCCCAGTGGATGTTAGTTACTTGTGATCTTCCATGTAAATTCTAATGATAAATTATTAGGTGAGGAGGTGTTCATCCATATCACTTCAACTTTTTTGGTTTGGTTGCTGTTTCCTGTTCCCACTAACACACTGTACTTTGGGGTGTTTCCAAAATGGCTTTTTTCAGTAGCAAACTTCTTGTTGTTTCCATCTGCACAAAACAAGAGGTTCTCTCTGAAAGATATAAATGAGGCTTGCCAGCAGCAGCTGTGTGCTGCGCTGAAATCAGACTGGTGGAAGTAGCATCCCTGGAATAAATTCTTCTTTATTGTTTCTTAGTGCTGTTTCACCTATGATACTGTTTCCCAGACTGTGAGATGGGGCTGAATGGTGCTGAAAAAGAGGAGGAATCACAGTGGTCTTTGCTCTTGATACAGCTTACACATGGGAAGGGGCTGAAATAGCTGGGAAAAGAACCTTTCTTCCTTCTTAATTTATGTCGCAGATTAAGGATCACTGAATATAGTGAGTCAAAAGATAGCCAGCTCCTTATTTTGCACTAAATACTTCAGACTTAGCAGCCTTTCCTTTTAAGTCTGAATTCAGGATTTTTTTAATCTGAGGTTGTTGGAAGTCTGGCCTTCACAGTCATGTCTAGCAGCTGATTTGACCTGTATTAGCAAGAAAATAAAGATCTTCTCATAAGTTTCACTTTTACCTTAGTAACTAAAGGTTAACATCAGACTTAAGGCAAGAGGGTTCCCAAGTTTTTGATGTAATAGCTGACTACTTTTATTATGCACATGACCAAGTTGGTCCCTCTTGAACCAGGTTAATTCCCTACTCAGTGAATTCCACAGACTACTTATAAGCTTCCTTTACTTTCTGCCTTTTTCTTTTGTCAACTGTAGCTCTGCTCCTGTGTCAGGATTCATGTGTCTACCTGCAGCAGCTGAGGAGACAGGGGGCTCCTGGGACATGTGGGTGGGCTAACACTGTTGGTGGCAAGCCATGCTTTCTGAGGACAAAATGACAACTTACACCTGCTAGATCAGTACTGCCAGGGTCTTGCTTATACCACTCTTTGCTGAGCAGAAAACCTGGCAAAAATAGCAAAGTCATCTCTTCCATCTGACATAAAGGGACGGCAGGAAGGAGTGACCACAGCAGCTCTGTTTGAGAGCCTCACCAGACCTACACATATGTGGGGGGCACCAGTCCTATTGTCATCTGCCTCAGCTGCTCATTCCACCTTCCATCAACACTCCCACCAACCAGCACAAGCATTTATGAGGCTTTGTGGTGAACTGTGTCACTGGGCACCTAGCCTGGATTTATGGCAGCCTGGACTAAAGGAAAGCAGACTTAACCCAGGTTCATTTCCTCACCTGTTTAACCTCTGTTGTGAGAGGTTCATGTTTGTTGACAGAAGACAGTCAGGATCAAGTGGTGGGGTGAGCCAGCTTCCAGCAGTGGTGCTAAATTAGGTCACTTAGAGTGCCTCTGGAGTTGTGGCCTCTCTTGCCCATAGGTGTAAAGTTGGATAAGCCTGTTCCTGAGGGCAGCTGCTGTGTTTGGTGCTCATTGCTAGGGATGCTGCCTGCAGTTCCTGTCTTGAACTTTTCTGTTCCAAATTCAGGTGTCAATGAATTTTTTTCTGGTTTTTGTGGTTTGAGCTTTTTTTCTTGTTGTATTTTAGAACTTGTTAAGATATTTTGGGAGTGTGAAACAGCATAGGAAGAATTCAGATCTAGGGCTGAGGTATGCATATTCTCAGAGCATTCATTTGCCTGTGCCTTACAATCACAAATAATGGCCGCAAGGAAAATGAAAAAATATGTATGTTTATATTTCCATTATTTTTATAAGATAAAAAGGCAAAATATTATTATTTTTAACATATGTTTAGAAAACAGATTTTTTTTTTTTGGATAAGCCTGTTCCTGAGAGCAGCTGCTGTGTTTGGTGCTCATTGCTAGGGATGCTGCCTGCAGTTCCTGTCTTGAACTTTTCTGTTCCAAATTCAGGTGTCAATGAATTTTTTTCTGGTTTTTGTGGTTTGAGCTTTTTTTCTTGTTGTATTTTAGAACTTGTTAAGATATTTTGGGAGTGTGAAACAGCATAGGAAGAATTCAGATCTAGGGCTGAGGTATGCATATTCTCAGAGCATTCATTTGCCTGTGCCTTACAATCACAAATAATGGCCGCAAGGAAAATGAAAAAATATGTATGTTTATATTTCCATTATTTTTATAAGATAAAAAGGCAAAATATTATTATTTTTAACATATGTTTAGAAAACAGATTTTTTTTTTTTTTTATGCTTGGGGAGTTTCTCAAGACAGGGAAAATGCAAAAGGCATCTGGTCTTGTTAAGGCATTTTAAAGGAAAAACCTAGGAAGGTGGAGACACTGTAGGTAGAGTTTGGTACATAATGTCTAATTCCCTTTTTTTTACCCACAGGCACCACTTTGCAGCTGTCTATGATGTGAGTCATTATCTCTAGCAGCTCTTTGAATAAAACCTTGCTAGATTTCTTGCAGTGCCAGATGAGGTGCAATCCTTTCTTTGGAAAATAAAACTGGAACGAGAACATGAGGCCTGTAAAACGGCTCTGGGATTTAGTATGGAGAGGTGAGAGTTCAGGATGCTTAGACAATGGATTTCAAGCTTGGCTTTTCAGTGAAGGTTAAGGTAAGGTTTTCTTTCCTTGAAAGCAGATTTTCCTTCATTCTAGCGTGGTTAGTCACTTCATGCTTTGCTTTAGTCACAGGACATGAGATTCGTGTGAAGGTGAGAGCAGAATCCTGTTTCTTTTAGAAAAACCTGTAGTGGGTTTTATATGGTACAGACAGGAAGATGAACCCCAGAGGGCTCATGCTAAAATAAAGAACAGTAAGCAAGTGCAGACAGTATGCTCTGAAACATGCTGTGTAGTTAATATATGTGCATTTTCATTGCACTTCTCCCTTCCTACAGTGGCAGGAAAAGGGAAAATAAGTAGAAAAAATGGCTATTAACTCTTAAGAGATACTCTGCCTTCTAGTAGAGTAATTTGTAAATTATGTTTTTGAAGGCATATTGGCTGTAAAATAGTACAGATAGAGCACGGTCTGCAAATGTACCTGAGTGTCCTGTTGTGAGTCAATGAGTTCATGCAAAGTGCTAAGCTGCTGTGCATAGAACTGATCCTGAGCCCTTTACACATATACAGGTCTATTTCCAGCTGCTTGTGCCAGATGATGGCACAATCATGATGTTAGCACTGAAAAGTTTTAAATGGCAAAGGTTTTGAAATATTGAGCACTTTCTTGAGAAAACTGCTTTAGATAACATCCCCATACCAGTTTAAAAGAGCAGGTCTGGAGACACATGCAGTGGCCTTCAGCCACATCCTGGCTTGGCCCTTTGTCTCCCCAGCAGGCATGTCTGACTGGGAGAGGCTGCCCATAAGGCACAAGTCTCAGCATGAAATGAAGCCTAGAGTTTGTTTGGTCTCGAGTAACTGGGAGGATATTTTGTGCATCTTAGCCAATTGTGCTAGTGCTGGCATTTTATAATCTGTACAAATATCCTGGTGTGAATGTCTATTACCTGCTCTAAGACTGGAGTAACATAAGTATGTCATAAAATAAAACTGACAAGTGGGTTTGGGCAGGTTTAATTGTGCTAGTGTCCCTTTCACTGTACCTGTACATTTTACTTCTCTTGCTTTTAATCTATCCTGCCTGGCAGGTGGCAGGCTGCTGTGCTTTGTTGCTCCAGCTAAGGAGGGGATAAGCACTTAAACTGTGCAGAGCTTCCTCAAATTTCAATGTGATTGTGTAGGGCAGCAGCAATTCTAAATGCATTGTGGTCATTCTCCTTCCTTCAAGTCTCACAGAGCTTAAGTTAAAATACTGGAATTCTGTTTGTCCTAGTGTCTGCCTCAGTTTTATGGTTCAGCCTGATGGTGAAAGCCGGGGGGCATTGACTGCTGTCTAGAACAGCTGAGGGAGGTTGGCTTAGGGCAGCAGGCAAGCAGGATGGTGATCGTTTCCTTTTCTCTGCTGTTGAGAGCTATTGATGAGTTCCTTGTGTGTATGTGGAGCAGAGGTGGGAAAGGGATGACACAAAGGGAATGTGCCTGCATTTCTTAGAGAAGTGAAATTGTCACCTCGTGCAGGACTTCTTTCCTTTGAAAGAATAAGGCTGTTCTGAAATAGGAGGTTTGCCTTCATGCAACAAGCTTGCCATGCACACACTTGCATAACAAGTGATACTAAATTTTATACTTGGGGAGGTGGTTTCAGCTTTTAAAATAAAAATAGATCCATGCAGGCCTTAGTAGTTTCATTGTTCCTTCACGTTTGCCTGTGCTCTCCACCCCCTCTTTTGTGTCTTCAAATTAAAAAAAAAAGTACATCGGGTCACTGGCAAAAGATGTTTTGAATTGTCTTCAAACTGTTTCAAGAATATTTAGCAATTGCAATTCCAGACTCAAGTGAACAGATTCGAAGCTGTTCACCTGCCCCAGTTTCACAGTACTCTGCAGTAACAGTTTCTAAAGGATGCTGATCTGTTTGGCTATTTTTTCTTTTCAGTTTTTAAGTCATCAGTGCTTTCTGTTGTTCACCAGTAGAAGAACTGGAAGCTTGTCTTTGCAAGCTGAGATTCAAATGAAAGATGACAATTACATATCTGCAATTGCTTGAGCTTTAAGAAAATACCAAATACTGGGAGTTGGCAAAACCACGGCAAATGGATAATGCTGAATCGCTGGGGGATTTCAGAAGGTCAGCATAAAAGATTTCTTAGGACTTCAGATTTTTTTTATGGCTGTTGCTCTGCCAGGCTCTCTTTGCACTAGCCTATGGTTATGATTAACAGAACTTGTCTTATTAACATTATTTTCTTAGGATTCCAGTTCTTCTCCAAAGAACTGTTATGAGCATCCAAGTTCCGCTAATCTTCAGAGCAGACATTGATGTTCTCTTTAGGTTTTCTAGGCAGATCACGGCCGGATTGATGAGATTATGTTTTTTAATAATCTTGGGATTTTGTGAAGAGGAATGTTTCAGATAGGTGTGTCCAAGAAATCAGCTCTCATTCCTCTCCAGTCACTAGTATGATAATGATTGGGCTCATTTCTTTGTACAAAAACTGACTTTAAAACTCTGCCTGATTAAACACAGGAAATGTATCTGCTGCCTTCTGATATTAGTGGGTGATGACATTGTCAGGTATAAGAAATGTAAAGCATTACAAACTGTAACTTTGAGACTGTGTGTAGCTGTGCCTACCTCCTGCACTGCACCTGGAATTTGAGGGCTTTTTTTCCTTTTTGTTATGTTGTTGCATTTTATTATGAATGCACCTGCGTTTAGCTTTTTGGGTATAATTTCTGCAGCACTGTTGGGAGAAGAGGAGACCTAGAGCAGGTAAAGGACATTTCTACATACCTCCCCACTAAATCTTCCTCAAAGATAGCTTATCTTTCATCAATAAATACCTTCACAGATAAAGAAGGCATTATAACATTCCTCTTTGTCCTGCTAAATGTGAGCTTATTATCTCCTACTGTTACAGTCAGGTTATCCCTGCAGAGGAGAGCCTTTTGGTTGCAACGAACTTGCTTGCATTGTGTGGCTCTCTGCCAGCCTGTCACCTTTCCTTCTTGGTGTCCCTGGTTTGGACACCTTCCTGTTGGAATGTCCAGTGTCAAATGGGGTACAGGACTGGCTGTACAGAACTGCCATCTGTAGCGGCCCCAAGCTCCACATTTGTGTTTCATTTTCCAGGTCCACTTTCTGTCATTGTACTACTGGCACACCCAGGTAAATTTTCACTAGGGTATTAACTACATTAATAGATTTCAGCAGCTTTCCAGAAATCCACAATTTTTTCAATTTCTCATGTTGCAGGTTGCATTATGATTGGATTTTAACACAAGTACTGGTGCAAAAAAATCACAGATTAGGTTTTCTACTTTATTATTATGCTACATGTCTTCATTTAATCTCTTCCCAAGACAAAACCAGTACATTTTCTCAAAGCTACCTCTACAGCAAGTTTTCTAAGCAAATTGCAGAACTATTAGTTCAAATGTATGTCAGATGTGATGTCATCTACATGAACTAAAGGGCTTAATTCTGCTCGTCCAGTATCATACTCTTCAAGTTACCTAGCATTCAGTTTTTAAACCTGATGGAAATCAGCAGTGAGTCAAGTCAGGGACTGACACTCAAAAGGAACTGTGGAATGAGTTTTCCAATTATTTTTAGTATACAAAGAAACTATTCAGACATCACATGTAATTGTGGTTACCAGGAGTATCATGTGGGGTTTTTTATAAAGCTTTCCTCAAGAATGGATCTTTCTTCCTTATAAAAGTCAAGAAAACAATGCTTCATTCTAATGCCCTGCCTTCTCTCCTTTTAATCCGTAAATCTGAGGGTGAAAATATCTAGCAACTTTAGTATCAGACCGATCTGAGTCTGCTTCTGTGCTCAAAAGGTCCCTCTAACCTGAGTTGTTTGTTGTTTTCTCAGAGTACTCTCAGCAGGCATCTCATTTATTATTCTGTCTTCTGTGATCTGGATCATCAGGATTTCCTTTCTTTAACACTTCTACAAATACTGCTGTTGGACAGGAATATGGGATTTCCTCTTGCCTTCAGTTTGCTGGTAATTTTTCCAGTGATTTTTGAAAGATCAGATGCTAGATTTTGTCCTGCATATTTTCCTCAATTTTACTGATCTTCATGATGCTCTCTGATAAATTTCCATGTTAGTACCAGTTCTACCTTGCAAAGATGCCATGTTAATCTAAAATACATGCTTTTAGATGGGACTTCAGGGTGCAATTAGTTGTTGTAAAGTTCCTTCAGTGCTTCTACTTCTACTTTGACTCTTAGTGTCTGTTCTGAGATACCTTTTATATATTTTGTTTTGCTACTGTAGTTATATGCTTAATTGTGGATCTGCTTCTTTCAGTCTTTGATTTCTTCACCAGTTTGCTCAATGCTTTATCTATGGCTGCTCTCCAAGAAGTCTCAGCTAGTCTGTTGCCTTTTACTTGGTAGCTTGTTTAGTTTTTGCTAGTAGATGCATTGTTCTTGGGTGCTTCAACTGTGTTACTTAGAGAGCAGATGACAGACTTGTATGGGTATAGCCAGTGTATCTTCCATGCAGGTGGAATGGATAAGTTGAAGTTATAAAGCAAAGTAGGCCTTTTAACTGGGGAAGATGGTGGCTTTGTTTAGACTTTGTTTTGATCTATAAACTAATTTTCAGTTTTCAGTAAAAAAGGTTTCAATAATGAGCTTGTTCTTTTATGGTGCTCTGGGGTATCAAGTGCATCTACTGTTCTTCCCCTTTCCACCTTCTCTATATTATTAGCAGTATTTTCTACCCACTGAAGTCTCTTTGTCAAGGTCCTTCTTCCTTCCGAGCTGTGTGTGCTTTGGGCCACGTGTCACAGCTGTGCCTGCACTGCCCTTTGGGCTTGCTGGCTCTGCCCTTGGGCCTCCCCTTGCCCAGCTGGGCCTTCCCTGGTGGCCAGTGGGCTACTGCTCCTCACAGCCTATGGGGGAGGAGGGTAAAGGCTGCTATGGGTCAGTGACAAGCCTTGCTGGAAGCCTGAGCAATTCTATGTAGATATTGGGTCCTATAACGTGGGAGACAGAATACCAAACCGTATGTTGAAGTTTTCTTGGCAGCTCTATTGTGACCGGTAACAGGCCCTTTCTTTGTAAGGGTAGCCTACAGATGTCCATTGAGTAGATTGTTTCTATTGTACAGTCTCTCCTTTAGAAACACAGCAGGCTGACTGTACTTAGGTGTTTCAGGGGCATTCTGAAGTCCCAAACCTTTCATCTTTATTTCTTGTTTCTCTTATTCTTTCTGGGAGTCTAGAAATAGCTGGTCTGGTTAGACAGGCAGTTTGTGTTTGTATGGGTTTGGTTGTGTTAGTTTGATTTTTTGGGGTTTTTCCTAAATCAACATCTGAGAGCAGGTGTTCTACTGATGGATCCATATTATGTTTTCATTACTAAAGTAGGTGAATGTTTTGCTTAGACCTGAATAGCAGTTATTTTTCTAAAACAGGAGACATGGTGTTTGCAGTCACAGGCCTTTGAACAGGCAATGAATTCCCTTTGTTAGAAGCTTGCCACTGTCATGTGTGTTCTCATTATTGAGATGTTTTAATATCCTTGGTCTCCTGTGTCTCTCCTCGGAGATAAGTTTTGGATTTCATTACAGTTTTTTGCAGGTAATGCTAGAGTTCAGGAGGGTCCAACACTAGAGGTTCAAAGATGGCATGGCACCAGGGTATAAGATGTCTTTGAGCTTCAATCTTAAGTTTAAAGTGTCAGTATGTTCCACTTACTGTCCAGCAGTTCCTGTACAGTGACAGTTCTTTCATGGCTCCTTCTCTTTGGTAAGAACATGCTCTGTAACACTGGCATGTTCTGGCTGAGGGGTTTTGTTGTTCAAGCATGTTGTCGATTTTGGAAGCAAGTCCAGTAGTGCCTGAGTTTGCCTGTTGCCTCAGTAGTGTGGGTGCAAGGATGCTATGGATGCCAGAAGACTGGCATCTGGCTGAAGTGTCAGCTCTGGATCTTGTAAATTCAGCATCAGCCCTGCTGGGCAGAGTTGATTTCTGTAGGGCTACCTCAGAGCATCTGCTTTCCTCTCCTCGACATTTTCTTTTTGGGTGGGTTTACTACCTGAGTCACAACCCTATTCAGACGTTTGGAAGTAGCTCAGTGTGGCATTGTACTGAAACTTTAAGAGTATTCCTGAGCTCTGGAAGGCTACACACTGCAGTAGAAATACACCTGAGTTGTCCCATTTTTAATTTTTTTTTAAGATTATCTGATTTAGAAAAAAATTTCTCTTGCTATATTTCAGTATAATTTAGACAGTTAATTTCACTGAAATTAGATGTGATGGAACCTTGGTCCCAGTGGAACAGTCTGAAATCTGTAAGATGTAACAGTGTGTCTTGTTTTCCTTTGACCTTCCTTTGAATTGACCAGTGTGAAACCACAGCTTTCTCCAAACAAAGATGATGTTCCCTTCTACTGGGAAGGCTCACATAGTTTCTTGACAGGTTTTAAATGGACAGCCACACGCATACTCGTGAGCAGAGGTTGTGTGCAAGCAAGTGGTTCTTGTCTGTAGCAATGGGACAAAGCTGCAAGTGAAATTATCCTTAGTGCTATGGTCAATATTTAACTGAGCATGTTCAAATGCATATTTTAAATGTTTCAGTAGCTTGCTACCATTATGAGGTTTCACTGAAAGCACTTTCACTAGAATTGTTTAGAACTGCTATTGTTATCCAATTAAATGACAAATATATAATACAATTACACTTGGTTGTAAAATTATCTCCTGTTAAATATGACATCTTCTTTTGCAGTGACCCGTATGTGAAACTTTCCTTGTATGTAGCAGATGAGAACAGAGAACTTGCTCTTGTGCAGACAAAAACTATTAAAAAGGTATGTATATACTCTTTTTTTATTCCCTTGTTTTGGAAATATTAATGATACTGAAACACAGTTCTATAACTTAATACAACACTTATTTAAATTGTTGCTTACGTACATGGCAACTAAACGTCTTTTTTTCAAACCAAAATAAGAAAACAAGTGTATACATCTTCAGTGTACATGATGTCTTGACTGAAAAGCAAGAGAAAAAAATCCTGATGTTTTGCATATGATTCTCTAAGCCTTGAGTTGTCAAATCTCATTGTTGTCATTCACTGTTTCTGTTATCAAAGCCGTATTTTAATTATAATTTATTTGAATTCTGGCAAAAATGATCATTCTTTAATATTCCCTTTCAAAATGTTAATTTTAAAAGTATTTTCCTAATATGGCAATTGAAAGGAGCCAAGTGCCAGAAGATAAGCTGTAAAAAAAGCCTGGGGATGCACTGAAAATATTTTCATTTTTAATTAAAACAAAAATTATATTTTTTTTTGTTTCTTAACTTCATTCCACACAAACAAACAATTCCAACAGGGAATATTGGCCATTGTCAGGGCCCTAAGAATTTTTTAATTTTTGTTCTCTTTTTGAATATACTGGTAATGATGGCAGAGAGGAAAAAAGTCAAAACCCATATGAAAAGGAAAAGGTAACAAATTGTCACTTGTGAAACTATTTAGAATCAACAATTCAATTGAAATCGTGATTGCAAAACAGAACAGTGAGGAAAATTCTGTTACTGAAACACAAAATAGAAAGGTGCTGTTCTAAAATCATAACATTAGGTGTCAGGAGAAAACCAACAAGAGATCCTGGAAGTGTGGAAGATTCAAGGAGAACTTTTCACAGGACCCAGAGCATGTTTGAAGTTGGAAAGTAGAATAAATGGTTTAAATATTTCCTGGTTCAGCTTTGGTGATTGTTTCTCAATAGAATTTTTACGTTCATTGTCATCTTTTCAATATCTTCCATATAAACCCATCTAGCTTAGTGTTATGTAAAATTTGTAGGTGTTAAAATTGGTGAGGAAAATACTACCTTTTCCAAAAAGGAGTGTAGCTAGCTTGTTGCTGTGTCCTTTTTTGTTTCTCTCAATAGGTGTGAAATGTGCTGCCAGTTCCATGGGATTGTCAGAGTCAGAGAGTACCAGGTTGGAAGGGAGGTTCTTACGATAGGTTTTATGTCTTGTCTTGGTTTTATGGAGAGTGTGCTTAGTGTCATGGCCTGGAACATAGTTGCAGGGAATCAAGTCCCGTTCTTGGAATCGCATGCATGGAAAATGCTTAGGCTTGACAGGTCATTTTCAGAATATTTTTAAATACCTGGCTGTTATAATTCTGGTACAGTCATAACTAACATGTTCTTGCTGAAGTGTTGGATTGACTTTGATTACCTTACTATGGAAGGTGAATGTTCATGAGAAACTATTAAATCAGTATGCCTGTGTACTTCTAAATCTTTCTTACTTTGTGAAAGGTAGATAAAAAGAAGGAAATTAGTGTAGGCGAAGGATTATTTTCTTATTTAAAAAATAATTTGGACCACTGTCATAATCTTGGATCAATATTGGTATGGGCTCAGACTTTAGAAGCTACTAAATGGGTGACTCTTCATCTGAAGAGAGCTCAGTAGAATTTGGAGACCTTTGAACAGTTGCACCCTAGGAACAACCTGCACATTCACTTTCATGGGCTTGTTTGCAAAATGTATGCTTCAGAATTCCTGAAAAATAAAGGCTTATTGAAAAGTGGCTGCCTGGACAAGTCCAGTTCCTGTAGTGCTTGTTTATTGTCTTAAAATAGTATGGTAGCTTCTGCTCACTGGCACATGCCTGAGGTGGTATGAGTTTAGATGGTCCGAGTGATCTCCAGAGGTTCCTAACAATCTCAGCTGTTCTATGACTTTGTGACTAAAGCTCAGAGCAGTTAGGATAGCAGGCAGGGTGTGAGGCAGGTCATGAGGGTGCAAGGAGCCATTGGATTTTGAGAGAAATCCTTTGTAGCAAGTCCATACAATGGAGTCCAAGCCTGGACTTTCTGAGCAATTTCCTTACTAGTGACAATAGCTCGTCTACTAGAAAGTTAGTTATTAATTTCTGGTTTGAATTGTTATATTTCATCTCAAGACTTCTGCTCTCACAGCAATGTTACTTCTGTTTATTTCATAAATAGCAAACATCAGTATATCTTGATTTTGAGTTAAAATCATTAATGAAAAAATACTGAGCAAAATTAATCCCAGGAAGGATTCTGAAAGAGACTGCCAGTTGGCTTCTTCAGCTCTGTAGCTTTTCTTTTAATATGACAGTCTCTAACCCTAGTGTCTTATTTTCCTACTCGTTTTTGTCTTCCTCAGTCTAGTGGGTAACCCTGGGTGGCCCTAGCCTGCAGCAATGCTTTCCAGAGGGCAGAAGGGGCTGCAGGTTTTTCCTCATGCACTTCCTGCTTTGTTCCCTGCTGCAGAGCCAGACCTCGCCTTGAGGGAGAGCTTAAGTTACAGCCGAGGCATTAAATGCACGTTGCTTCCTTACTCTGAAAAAACAGTGATCAGCAAATGTTCAAATTTATCTGGCATCATGTGGCTATGTTGGATTTCTGAGGCTTTTTGTTTTACTTCCCTCCACACATTTAATTTTTCCAGCTCTGAAATGTGATGAATACCTTGCATTTCGTTTTGGAGCTGTGTTTTGAATGGCCTGCTAGAAATGCTCTCTTTCTGCAGAGGAAAAAGCTGTATTTGCCATCTTAGAATCTTGTAAAATGCTTAGTATTGTTTTTTAAATTCCTGC
>NW_009954235.1:325433-329680 GCF_000747805.2 Chaetura pelagica | reverse complement strand
CTGCTGCTAGGCTTGTGATTTCATCTGTCAATTCTTTAAGAAGTCTGGATGAAGGTTATCCAGTTTCGTCAGCTTGTGCTGAGCTCTCAGGACTGTCTTCATTCTGGTCCCTCTCGGTTGTTCTACCTTTCCCAAATCTAATGTTAAACGTAATTTAGGCTTAGTCTCCCCACTGAGCTTCATTGTTTAGTAGCATCGTTTCTTTCCGTGTTCTCATTTTATTTATGGGGTTGAAAAACCTCCTTTGTGTTAGTTCTAATATCCTGTGGAAGATCTAACTCAGCTTGACTCTTGGCAGTTCTTTATCTGTACAATACTTGCCCTTTTTAGGACGTGGCTGATGAGCCTTTTTGCTGTTGTTTTGCTGCTAATATCCTTGATGAAGTTGTTCATGCATTTATTTCTGGAGCCTTCCTTTACAAGTGTTTGTCTCCTTTGCTAGGATTTCAGTGTTTGTACTTTCTTACTTGACCTACTAATTGTCTGACTTGTAAAGGTGGAAGAAATTTCTGCTGGTTACCAGGGCACGTACCATAATTGTGCTGCCTAAAACATCAGATATTTCTTTAAGTTTTTATTTTGGTTAAGCAGCATTCAAAATAAATGCCTTATTGATAGACAGTAGTGCCCTTAAATTTGGCTTAAGATCATGCTTAATTTTTAAAATTACACAGAACCTCTCTTGCCAGTAACAGCTGCATTTAGTGAATATAAAGGGTTTTTTTTGAAGTAACATTTTTTTTTTTTTCTTACTACTTTTTTTTTACTGAATATGTTTATGCACCGTAAGGCAGAAAAGCTGAAAGCTTCTGCCTGCCCCCTATCCCTACCCTTCACCTACACTCTTTTTATTACTTTCATCTGGCCTTTGCAGTGGTCTTTTCTTGCATGAAACTTTTTCCTGCCCTGTCACAGGATTGTTTAGGATGAACAAGCAAAACTGTTCTGAGAGAGCTGTTAGCTACCTGCATAACTGTTTGTATAGGTTTAGAGTTCCATCTTTTTTTAGACTTCTCTTTCCTTTTGTCCTTTTGCCCCTTATATTTTCTGGAACAGGATTTTCACTCTTCAGCATTTGGTTTCATTGATAATTGGTTACATGTGTGTTGGGCTGAGGTGCAGCTCCAGGGGAAGGAGTCTGCAGTGTTGTCAGGGTGCTGTGGTTGTACGAGGCACAGTGAGATACCCTAAGACTGCGCTGTGTCCTGGAGAGAAACACAGAAGTGGGAGCCACTCTGGCCTGGACACTGAAATGTATGGTATCATTATCAAGGAGTTCAGATAAACAAGATTCTCCCTCTATGCTATGCAAAATTTTGGTGAGTGTAGAGCCAATTTTTGCTGACAGCTCTTCTGGTAAATCTCTGCCATGTGAGAGAATGAGGGAATGACTTGGCATGAAAACAAAACCATTGGACTTACCATACTTGTTTTTAAACTTAGCCCAATTTAGGGTGCCCAAATTATTTATGTTCATAGTTCTAATATATTTTTAATACATTTATGCTTGAGTTTTCTTCAGATTGCAATCTAAATGCATATTTTATTCTGTAAATTTTATTCACGTTATTAAAATTAAAATCCTCCACAAGCTTTGAGGGAGATTAGGAAGAGTATTACTCCTATTCAGAGGAAATAACCTCTCATTTTCTTCTTTTTTTTCTCCTGTTTGAGTTGTAGTATCAGTCTGTCCTTGTCTTTGTAGCCCTCAAGCTGACCTTTTGTTTAAAAAATACATACTTTTTTTCATCTGGGTTTAAATAAATCTTGAGAATGAAATGTCTTCTGGTTTTATTTCTCTAGGTCTCAGTGATTTGCCTTTTACTCATAGAATCTTATTTATACCTAACATCTATTTTAGGATCATCTGACTCAAATATCCTCCCATATTTAGTTTACTCGGTAGAGAATGTCTAAATAATTTGAAGGCAATATTTATTTTTTTTACATGCTTTTTTCTTTTTTCATGGAAAATTACCACTTGCATGCACATTTTGGTGATAACAAAATGGCAAACATAAAGGAATTTCAGTGTGTAAATATGTCTATTTCTTTTACAGACACTGAATCCAAAGTGGAATGAAGAATTTTATTTTAGAGTAAGTTTTGCTTTGCTTGCAATCATTACTATAAGAGGTACAATTAATCATAGAACAATTTATAAGGTTGGGAAAAAGCTTATTTATTGTTGTTTATATGTTTTCATAAAAAAGCTTGTCCCAATGCAATTGCTCTTCTGTGTCTGTATTGATAGAATCAACATAAATTGGCATGAAGTTAATCTAGACACAGACTTTCATAATTTGAGATGTTATTTAGAGTAACTTGGAAGTGAATTTGTCTGACAAATACATTTTCAAGTAAAAAGAAATGTTTTAGCAGAGCACGTTTGCTGTGGTTTTAAGATGTTAATGCAGTGGCAAAAAATCAGCTATTTCCAAGAGCTGTATGAAATTTAAGCTATCATGGCAAAAATAATGAAACACAAATATATGGAACGAAGAGAGAAGAAGTAATTTCTCTTCTCCTTTATGTTACTTGGCAAAAAGGTCAAAATATGCCCTTTTTTGTAGTTAATTGTATTATTTCCACAACTTAAAAGAAAACAAAGTTACAGCTAAAGCTGAGTGATTTTTATGAGAAAAATTATTTTAAATATTTGAAAGGGGTTAAAATAGTGATTATCAAAACCAACATAATTTAAATGAGAAGGATGATTTAAAAAATAGTTATTTAGTTGCTGAAAATATTACTGCAAGGAAGAATGACTTAATTTTAATGCAGCTGTAGCTTCCACAGGAGAAGGCTTGGTAGGGTTTCAGTGGCTTTTAAAATTTAATCTTAAACAGCTGCTTGAGACATGATGTGATTGTAGATTGTCCAGAACGGGTATCATATCGATTGTTGCTTATAGAGCTGCAGTTCCCACCACAGGATTTGTTAATGCACAGGATTTTGAGGTGTAAGTGGAATTTTTATCCTTAAAAATGCACCAAATCGCTCTTTTAGGTGTTGCAGCTGGGTAATATATATCTAATCTTTTCTAAATGAAATACTTTGGTTTTTATAATGTACTCGGAGGGGAAAAATTGGGGCTTGGACTTTAAGTTCTGCAGGGTCCATGAGAGCTCTCCTGACACTGCCTAGAGACTGGGCCTCAGTTTTCCTATCCTTATCACCATGGTTTGTGCTGTTGGCACAGCTCCTGTTATGGAGGTGGCTCTGCCATGGGACAGCTTAAGCTATCTGCCTGTAAGAGTGCAGAGAAATTTGAATGTTGTCATTTTACTAGGAAGTCATTGCCTTAGTAAGAGAGCACTTTATTGTGAAGAAATTACCATCCTGGCCATTGCACAGGAAAGGGAAGTGGAAGAAAGTTTCAGACTGTTCCTCTGTTGGAAGAGATGCCAAGCTGTCTCCCAAAGGTGAACCCAACTGTATAGGTGTTTCAGGAATGGATAACCTCACCTCCATAAGTTTGGCTGGGTAAACACTGGTCTTGGAAACAGGCTGAATTGTAAGGCAGACTGTGAAGAACAAATTCATGTGTTTAAAATGGAAATACATTTAGTCAAGATAAAGCAAGCTTGTTATGTGTATTTGTGCATATAATTTGAAAATCCTGATCACTCTTTGCCTGCATACAGCACTGTACACCCTGTCATGTGTGCTACAGTTCTCTGATTTTCTCCAAAGTCCATTGCCAACCCCACAGAACTACCAGTCCAATGTGGGATACTGGTTCTAGATTAAACAAGTTGGACTTAGTAACCTTAGAAAGTTTTTCTGAAAAAAACCCAACAATCTATATAGAACTTTTTTCTTGTTTAATAGTGGCTGTTTTGTCTTTCTGCCAGAGATTGTTTGTTTCCTTTTGAATGTTGACAATCTTTCTGCTGAAATTGACTTCAACATAAATAATTTTCTGGAGGTACATTTGCTGTTTTCAAGTGTGAGAGAGACTCCTGTTGGTTTTCCACAGGCATATCTGATAATTGGGCTAGAAAGGATGAGAGAGGGAAAGTTTGAAATACAGCTGATTTTGACATTCTGGAAGAAATACGGTCATTCTCTTGTTCCCTAGAGTTCAGTTGAGCTTTGCAGCTGGACAATAAAAAAAAATACCTGGCAGCCCTGATAGTCTGTCCAGCCTGAGACTCGTTCCCAAATCACAGAAGGGTTTGCTGCGGTGCTAAAGCCCCCCCGCAGCTCTACCGGCTGGAGCACCTCCCGGGGGGGGGAGGGGA
>NW_009954235.1:300164-325409 GCF_000747805.2 Chaetura pelagica | reverse complement strand
AGCACCTCCCTGGCTGGGGAGAGAAGCAGCCGCTCTGCCTGGGGGGGCCTCTCCAGCTTCCCCTCGGCTGGGGGGCTGCAGGCAGCTCGGTGCTGGGCAGCAGCCCTGCCTCCCTGCAGCAGCTCTCCCGCACGGAGCACAGCAAACCAGAGCTTTTAGTGTTAACTGCTAGGCTATTTCTGGGTGCCATAGGGCTAAGAAATCATTTCTAGTGCTCCACTTTAAGTCAAACTGAAGTTTTACATAATACCTGTTTGACCCTTTCTGTGTGCCTTGGTGTAGTCACTGTGTGAACCTAGTCCCTATATTCTGCTATCATCACGCTGATGAACTGACAGTGACATTATTTGAATTTTCTTGCAGGTAAACCCAACCAACCATCGTCTCCTGTTTGAAGTGTTTGATGAAAACAGATTGGTGAGTGCTTCTCTTGCTTGTGTGTTACTAATCACAAGGCTGCTGTGTAACATGGCTAATGAAAGTATAGCATATATTCAAGGTGTATTTTTGTCTGTTGTTTAATCAGCTGTACTAAGAAATGCAGGTAGAAGCATTAAAAATTATCTGCTTCTGGGAGTAATAGAACATTAAGCACAAAAGTAGTTCTCTGCTGGGTCAGAGCAAAGTGGTCCAGCTTCACTCAGTATTCTGACTGTGAAAATCTCCTTGTATTCTTACTTAGGCTACTCCAGTGCAAACCCATAATGTCACCTTGTTATTCACCCAGAAAGCAACTGCTTCTTTCCAATCATTTTAATGTCTCTTTTAATATTTCTCTGTCCTTTTTTGGGATGTGGTTACCAGAGCTGCACCTTATACTCAAGATGTGGGTGTATGAAGGTTTAAGGTAATGGCAAAACTGTGTTCCCTTATGTTTTCAGTACTCTTGCCTCATAATGCCCAACATACTGTTAGTGTTTGTGGTCTTGAACTACATTTGTCTGATGGAGTAACTCTTCCAGAGATGTCTTCAAATATCTTACAGCTTCTTGCTTTTGATATGATTAAGTAATAAAAGTTTTCACAAAGACATAAACAGAATAAGTGACACTGTCCTGAACACATTAAGTTAAATATGCCAGTGTGATGGGTACTGGGTTGAATTACACTTGATGTTGTTTGGGTTTTTTTGTCTTGAAACCTTTAACACAGTGTTATTTATGAGATCAGGTATTAACATTTTCTCGGCTGGGTGCAGGGTAATTTCTGCTAAACTTGTTTGCTTTGTGAATATTAGGATCCATGTTGGAAAGATCTCTTACTCAAAAAAACCCAGAATGGAAATATCTGTGTTCAAAAAATAAATTTGTTTCCTCTATCTTCCTGTTAAATGCAGAGTGAAGTAAAACAGACAAGCTGTAATCTTCTGAGGAAAAAAAGGACTTCCAGTCAAATTATTATTTTCTGCTTTAGGAGGAGGTGAATCTGTCAATCTGTGACAGTATGCATTTAGAGTGGGCTGACTATGGGCATATTTATTGACATCCCATGATCATAATGACCACTTGCACTGCTAGAATCTGTCCTATACCTCTGGAACTTAGAGATTATGGGTCAGTTCTTCCCAGCTTTAAGGTCCTCTTCCCTTTGCAGCTGTTGCAAACAAGCTGAAGCAGAAGCTTAGTAACAGTGTGTGTCATCCTGGGCTCAGGATGGTGCTGACATTCCTGCCTGGCTCTCCTGTGTCTTGGGGGATTGCTAGAGCACCTTTATGCTGGGGAGAGGACAAAGCAGCAGTCATGCAAGAGGCTTTGCTCAGGGCTGCAGAGCACAGTGGCGTGCACAGGGTGTCTGTGGCTGATGGTAACAGAGGCGTGGGTCAGGAAAGTCCTGTGTGCAGGAACAGTTGAGAAATGAGGTTTGGTTTGCTCATTTCAGACACATTGTTTGAGATTTTCAAGGGTCTGTATGCAGTGCTGGCCTTCGACTGGCAGTTTCAATACTACTTTGTTGTTGAAGCATTTTCTGTTTGTTCTTCCTGGGATCCTACTTCCATAGACAGTTCTTCTTGGGATCATAACCTGCTTGTAAAGGCAGCAACCTGTGGTTAGGAGCTGCTGCTTTCCTTTCAGCAGCTGTTGACAAAGCAAGGAGATGAGGGTTTTTAGAGGAGCAGTTTTCCATCAGGTTATGCTCACAGAATGAGGATACACTAAAGTGATTGTTTTGGCTTTTTTCTGCAATAGTTATTGTCAATTGCCCTGTTACAGGATGAGGGGCAATGAACAAAAACTGGAACACAGGAAATTCCACCTCAACATGAAGATAAACTTGTTCTGTAAGGGTGATGGAGCACTGGAACAGGCAGCTCAGAGGGGTTGTAGAGTCCCCTTCTCTGGAGACTTTAAAGACTCATCTGGATGTGTTTCTATGTGGCCTGGCTTAGATGACCCTGCTCTGGGGGGTTGGACTCTGATCTCCAGAGGTCCTTTCCAACCCGTACCATTCTATGAATACTTGCACAGGTTTTATCTCAAGAACTTTGTTTCTTTTCCATGCTCCCAAGTTATCAAAGCACTTCCTCTCTTTGCAGTACATCTTTTTGCCCAGTTAAAAGAATAGAGGTTTGCAAACTTCATCTTTGGTGCACAGAGAGACTGTGTTCTTGATTAATGTTTTATCTGAGGAATAAAATAAACTAATATCAGCACCTGTGCTCCCACAAGTCAATCTACAGTACTGTTGCTGTGTAGAAGCTATTCATGCTTTTCTTCTTGTTGGCTCACAGTCTACTTAAAACAATAGGGCACTGTGTCTGTTGGCAGTTACGAGTTTTAAGCTTCCATTTCTCTTGTGATTGGTCGTTTTCTGACTTTTGAAAACAAGCTGCTTGCAAACAGAGGTTTAAATGTCTAGAGTACTGACCCTCCACCTACAAATTTTCAGAGCTGTTGACAAAACTTATGCTTTCAAGTTCTGCTAGGGAACAAATGCCCATGTCTTCAAATGATGCTGTACTTCCTACACTTTTTGGTAAACCGTTTCTTTTCTGGTATGTGCCAACAAGTGCTGTTGTGAGCATGCTTCAGATGTGAGTATCCTCAGAACACTGAGGTTTTATGCTGTAATTGAGATGGTGTAGGGTGTGTGTTTTTACATTTTGGTGTATCCTGTCTGTTCCTCTGAGGTCTTTTGGCTCTCGGAGAGCGGAGCCGCACTCGTGCTGGCAGTCGCGCTCGTGGTAATGCTGCTCGCTGTCCCCTGGAGGCTGGCCAGCCGTGGGCAGCCTTTCTGTACAGGCTTTGAGACAAATCAGTACAAAACGACATGCAACACTCGTCTCTGCTTCTCACTCCTCTTTACTGCCTGCTAAACCTGAAAAAGCAGCTTTGTCTCCTGCCATCTTGCGCGTTTCTGCTGGTTTTATTGTGTGAGAAATCTTTGCCATACGTGCGGTTGCTTTGTTTAGTGTGGGTTTTAATGCTTGAAAGGGACTGCTCAGGGCAGCATGGGTTGAGTTGTGTTCATAGGGTAAAAGTTGGGGCTTTTTAGAGGCAAAAAGTTTGTTGCTTGATCATGTTAAGAACATAGATAAAATTGAAAGCGTAACGTTGCTATATTTGTTCATGTTCTGCCATGATAGCTTAGTACTGTAACACATACCAAAATTTTAAGCTTGAAATAATTTTTCTCATTTGCATGTGGAGTTGACTAAAGCTATTAACACTAAATCAAAGTTTGGTTTTTTTGTTGTAGTTAAGTTAGTGTGTATGTGCTTTATACAAGTGTGCCTTGTGAGTATGATGTGGGTTAGATTTATAGCAGTGCCGAGTGTGTTTGCTGCCTTAGTCAGCTGTGAGAGCTCTCCCGCTGGGGCCGCTCCTCTCTGATGGAAAAGGAGCAGCTGTGAAGGTGCTGTTTCAGGCCCTTGCTGGCACTGAAAGAAAAAAAAAAAAAAGAAAAAACAAACCCCCCCACCAGCTTACATTGGAGAGGGGGAACCAGGCCATGTGACTGCCACCATCCTACCCTATGTCACAGTGTGTAGGAGCACTGATTGCTCTTACCCAATCATGCCTGGAATGCTGCTTGCTACTTGGGCTATTTCTGCTATCTGTCGCTATCAGGGCTGCAGTGCTAACAGTTTGGCAGATGGGACACTTTTTCGTGGAGTTTATGTCTTTGGTTTTTAACTTCTGGCAGTGCCTGAATTGTTGCTGTTCTCCCTCTCCTTTTCTTCTCCCTGTAAAACCATGGCCCATCGGCTGCGGTTTCACTTTGGCTCTGGGCGAAGCAACACAGCCCCCGAATCGGAGATCCTGGACCGGGAGAGAGAAGATGACTTTTTCATGGCATTCCATACTTTGCCAAGAAGAAACAGTCCTCACACTTTCTCCCGACATGGAGCGGATTATGGAGGGGGTGGCGATCTGCAAGAAGTGGGCTCCTTAAAAAGGAGTACATCCATGTTTATTCCCCAGCTGCTGAACAGCATTGATGTGCGCCCCACAAGAAGCTCGTCCATGCAGATCTCTCTTCAGCGCAAAGCTGTGAATGGCTCTGCAGACAAGTGTGCAACCCTGGAATCTCCTGAGGAAACGCTTCCTTGCGAATTCTCAGGCTTGAGGGAGCATTCTGCACCCCCTGTTGAGAACCATTCTTCTCCTCTGGGTGCTTCAGAGGTGACTTCTGAAAATTCTCCACCCAGCCTGACAGAAGAATTAGGGCAACAGGTTAATGGAACTATTTGCTGTAATCGTAGAATATTTTGTGCTATTCCTTCTAATAACCAGAGTGAGGATGCTTCTTCAGCTGCCCAAGAAGATGAGGCAAATGAAGCAGCTTCAGGCTTAAACATAAGTGGTGTGAGGATTCAGCATCGGGCTTCAAGTGCAGACGTGCCTCAGGTTACTCTGCTGCCCTTCAGCTCTGAAGCTCCAAATAATGCTCCCACCCCTGAACCCCGGCGTTGGTCTTTGCAACATGTGCCAGATATGTCAGCAAATTCAGGGAAGAGGTTCTTTGTGCTCCAGTTGCAGCAGCCACAATCAAGTGGTACAGGTGCAGGAGGTGAATATAACTTCGGCTTTACTGGAACAAAAGGGGACAGGTTGGTCAGGTATCCTCGGATACGGCTAGAAAGGAGTACTTCCTACCCCATCCAGCCACCAGCAGAAGAAGTGGGCTCCACAGATGGATTGAACTCAGAACTGCATAGAAATGGCAGGAATGGGTCTAGAAGCAATTCAGTAGAGCGGATTCCTCAGGGGCAGGGATGCTTGTTTAAAATCAGACCAGATCAAAACACAAGGCAGCAACACTTCAGAATTCTTGTCACCCGTGGTCCTGAAGAACAGAACCAGGTTGTTGGTAAAGAGGGCCATGGCACCACTGGTCCTGCAGCAGCCAGCCCCACAGTAAGTATGATGCTGTGTATGCTCTGCTGGTGACACACCATTGCCATACAAAGGCTGCTAGTCTCAGGCAACTGAAATATTTCTTTTGTTAGTGCTAGAATGTTCTGCATTTCTCGGGAGCAAGCCACGAATCATCTCTATTTCTAATGTAATGTAACTTTGCTCTCAGTTATGATTACATCCAGTGTAATATTTTGAGATACTCATGTCACGCATTTCTTAGTTCAGTCTTACATCAGCTGGAAAGATTTTAAAAAATCAGAGCATTCAAGTGGCAAACTAAGTGTTCGTGTTAGTTTAGTTGTCTGGGACCTTGCTGCGTGAAGGATTCTTCATTAACTCTTTTTAGAAACAAACACTTTGGCACCTTCCAAGTATCTTGATGTACACATGTGTACTTCCACATGATTTAAAAATCTGCATTATAATGCAATAGTGGCCAAGACTGTAGAAATCCTATGATAATGCCAGTCAAGATACTGACTTACTTAAGGTACTGAGAAGTTAAGGGGAAAAAAAAATCTTTAGTTGTTTTTGTTTGTTTGCCTTCTGGAAATTAAAAGCATGTTCTAGTTTTTGTGTGCCACAAGTCCTGATCAAACAACTGTACGAGTGGCTTGTCACAACTTGGTAAACCGTCTTGTGTGTATTTCCTTGATTTTGCTTTAGGATGATAAAATTAAATTTCTGGGTTTTCTTTGTTACAGTGGGAGAGGATTGACATTTTGTGTTTTTAAGGCACCTTTTAAAAGACCAAAGTAGGAATGAAACTTAAGGGTTTAGATTAGTCATTTGCTTAAATTGCTTTACTGTGCAATTTAACACTGCCCACTTGAGTGCCTCAGCTCAGTGATGCTGTATATAGAATAGCAAGCGCTCTGTCTCCAGCTGTGAAAACAGATTCACTAGAAGAGATTTTGGTCTTCAGTGCTTGTGTGTTCTTGTTCTGTGCTTTCCTTCAGTGAAATGTGGCACAGGAAGGCAGCTGGTCTCTGCAGCAAGGCCATATGATGACTCTGCAGCTTTCCTATGAAATAAGGAGTTTAAATACTTTGACTAGATGATCTCTAAAGGTCCCTTTTGACTCTGGCAATTCTGTGAAGCTAATAGTCTCCAACTTATTCCAGTATAGCTGCCTTTTTAGCTCTTCAGTAGACATTGTGAATAGAAAACTACAAAGTATCCCTAAGCTGTTATTTTAAAAAACTATACTAAAATAAATTTTAAGAAAATCCATTGCCAGTACAGGCTTCATTTCAGTCTGTATAAGCTGGCAATTTTGTTAAGTGTCTTTCCTGCCAGCCTGCAACCATTTCAGCAGGGAAGTTTGGAATGCAGCAACTTCTCTGATTTTTGTTCTTCCTTTGACGTTCAAGGCTGGCTGCAGTACAGTATGTTAAGAGTTCTCATACTGAAATGAATCTAAATCTCATTCTAAAAATGAAATGGGAAGAAATGTATGTCTGATTTCTCCCTTTCCTATTTATTATGCCTTGTTCCTTTCCAGTAATAGCTGTTCGTGGACAGCCACCATCACCAATTCTATCAGTAGCTATAGTATTTCAAACCCAGTACAAAAGCATCAGCCGTTTGCAGATCTGTGCAGTTTGCAGAGATGTGCCCCAGTGTCTCTGCAGTAGTTCTTCTTTGCCTAGAGGATCTACTCTCAAAGTCAATTCTTTGATCTTCACTGTAGTAATGACTCACATACCAAAGACATACTTCAGTGTTTCCAGAGGAGAATTATGAAATTTGTTCCTACGTGCTTAGTTTTAGTTACCATGTGAAATCAATTTAGTCATCCATGAAGCATGGCAGACATAGAGGCACTTAGTCCAAATGGTGCATGCATTCTGTACTGCAAAAAGTTTAAAAATAATGGATTAATTGAAACAAAACTTTTTTTTGTGGTGTTTTCCCATATTTGTAGTAAGCGCAGAAATATTGTGGGTAGAGCTGATTGGCTGGGCAAGTGCCCAATGCCCTAGGAATTGTGGGGGAATAAAGGCATTTTGGTGAAAGTTGTGCTTTATTTTGTCTGCATGTAAAACATTCTTTAGCAAGGTGTCATTTCTAATCTATCCCACAGAAGTTTGTTTGGAGGATGCTAAGTACAGGTGTGTCTGAAGCATTTGTTCTGTTGAGCTGAGGGGAAAAGTTGCCATGTTTTATATCTGTGCATGTGAAAAAAAACGTTCTAGACTTTTCCAGTTGAGCAAGTTAGTGTGTATTTGATTGATCTGGGGCATGGGCCTGGGGCTGTGTGCAGCAGCTGCTGCAGCCGTATTTATCTGGAGTGAAAACATTCAAGCGGGCGTCTGCAGTCCTGCTGCTACCAAGTGTTTATGACCTTTCAAATATCTTCTGTTTTAGACAGAAACGTTTTTGGGCAAGCAGGATGTATTTCATTACAAGTCATTATAAAATCTTAAGTAAAGTATGAGCTTATGTCCAATCGTGACAAATGTTATGTGAGAGCCTTGTGACAACTTCTTTTGACTCCTGTGATATTTTATACGTAATGCAATAGGCTCTGTGCTAAGTGTGTGTATTATATATACTGTGGCATATCACAAGTACTCACATTGTTTAGAATTTGGGGTCTGTGAGTGCATAGTTGTATTTGTGGGAAACACTTCAAAAATCTCATGTATTGGACAACTGTTTTAAAGACCTGACAAAGGCATCTTTGTTGTGATAAAAATACAAAGTGCCCTAACAAAATGTAGTAGTAGTGTTGAATTATATTTAGTTAAGAAATGGCAACTCTTGACTCTGAGAGTCTGTGTTTCTCAGCTTTTATTTTCCATTCTTAGAAGTAATTTTAGAATAAATGTTGTTGTGAAAGCACACGGAATCTACTTGTGCTCCTAAAATATCAGCTGGGATTGGAGCAAGAAAACCAAAAAGAGCAAGTTGGGGTAAACACAGTTCAACAGGCACAAAGGGCCGAGATTCTGTGCTGCACAATGCCTGGAAGACTTGGATGTGGGCACCTGAGCCATGTCCCTCACTCAGGCTGGTGTCATGTAGCAAACCAGCAACTGGTTACCTCACCTCTAGCTGAGACACCGCGTTTGGCAGAATTTCCCATTCTGTGAAAGTGGAAGCAGGGTTGAGTGCACACATGGAGTGCGTGTTGTAGCTTTTGTATGGACTCTGAGAAGTGGTTAAAAAATTCATCTGAAGAACATGGAATTCAGTGGAGTTAAGTAGAACTGCTGCTTCTCTACTGCTGCCTCTCCCAAGGATGTAACATCTACTCTCCTGCCTTGCTCTGCCCTTCTCATAGGTCATTCATAACTTCATGCCCAGAGATTTTATGGGAAAAGAGATTCTGTTGTTTTGGTGGAAATGCTTTCCTGGGGGACCTCTGCCTGTCATAGAGATAGTGGACTTCAGATGTGTTTGATAGAATCACAGTTTGTTGGTGTTTGATAGAATCACAGATGGTTTGGGTTGGAAGGGACCTTACAGATCATCCAGGCACAACCCCCTCCCATGTGCAGGGACACCTCCCACCAGGACAGGTTGTTCCAAGTCCCATCCAACTCTTCAGGGATGGGGCACCCACAGCTTGTCTTGGCAACCTGTTCCATAAACTGATCCAATTGATTTTTAAAAGATTAAAAAAAAAGAAACAACAAAAACCCTTCAATGTTTCAGTGTAAACTGTGAAAAAATCTGAAAGTCTCTTTCCTGAGATGGTATTTGAGACACCAGAGGATTAATACATTGCTGATCAGTGCAAGAAAAACTGATGGAAATATTTAAAGAGGAAATAAAACAAAAAGGGATTTTTCCCCCCCATTCAAAGAACAACTGGCAGAGTTTATTTGTTTCAGATTAGTTAATACAGTCCACAAAGAGAGATCTTAGTTTTCTTTTCAGTGTTGCTCTTCTTGCCCACTCCTGTGGTCACTCTGTTACTGACAGAGTATCACCACTTAGTTGAACATCGTTCATCATCTGCAGCCTCCACACTGGCACGTTTTTTTAGAACTTGAGCTAGTATGGGAAGTAGTGGTGCTTTTGAATTGGAAAAGAAATTTAATTGCTTCTCTTATGATTTCTGAACCAAGTCTAAGTGTCAGAGAATTGCAAAGAATAAACAGAACAAAAAGGCAGTCCTGTTCCCAAGGAACTTAACTGTTTATCTGCCTCTCCTGTTTCCTTGTGGATGATGAAATATATTGGAACCAGCAGCCACTCCATTAAGATCTGCCTCGCAGAGCGGAGACCTGCTTGGCACAGGAGGCTTCCCCTCTGTTGGTCTGTTCGCCCATCTCCACAGGCAGTGTGGCACTGACCTGTGAAAAGGGGCAGGGTTGACCCTGCTGAGCTACACCTTCCCTTTCAGAAGCAGTCACTGCCTGTCACTGTTACAACCAGTGTTCTAAATGGTGCACAGCAAGAAAGGTCAAGGTGTGAACAGCTTATTTGCTAGTCTTCTTGATACCAGGAGCATATTCTTGTAAATGTAGAGGGCTTCTAAAACAGGCAAAAGCTGTATTAGAAGCAAATATTTCTTCCCATGTGTCTCTAAGGACAGCTGAGTGCAGCTCACCTGCACATGGGCACTGGGAGGCAGAGGCTGCGGGAAGCCTTCCTCACCTCTAGCAGGCTGCTTTCTCTTCCAGTGCTGCACAGGATGAATGCTGCACAGTGGCTTGATCTTTTAGACTGCACTTGTCTAAGTTTGGACACTGCTGCAGGGATTGTTGTTGGGACTCTAATAGGCATTTCTAGAACATAATTCATATTGCCCTTAGAATCACAAAATCATGTAGGGTTGGAAAAGATCTTCAAGATCATTGAGTCCAACCATTAACCCTATGACACGAAGTCCAGCACTGAGTCATGTCCCCAAGCGCCACATCTAGATGACTTTTAAACACACAGGGATGGTGACTCAACCACCTCCCTGGGCAGTTGTCCTTCCCTCAAACCTACCTCAGGGTTGTGCCCACTTTAGTTCATCTATAATTCCTGCCTTCCTTTTCCCCCCCTCCAGAACTCACGTGGCCCCTTATTAGTTAGCCTTTCCATCAGCTTGCACATCTGTTCTTAAAAGCTCTTCCTGTGCTGGAAGGGGCAGACTATTGTGTTCAAAAACCTGCAGAGCAGAAGCTAGTTTTGCAAAAGGAAAGTACCAAGGAACAGGCTGATTATTTTTTTCTTTGGTGTTTTTTTAATTATTTGTGTGAGTGGAGAACAAATAGCACATTGCAAATAGTGGAAATTATCTGGCAGAATCAAGAAATTAATATGTAATTTTTACTCAAGTTTTCAGAGGGTCAGGAAACGGCATGACTGTCTTCACCCAATCCCTACCTGTTCTCAGATTTCCCTGAAAAACAATTCTGGATTTCATTAGACTACTTTGTTAGGCATTTTTCTTTTTCTCTCTGAAAGCTGAGTCTTTTGGTATTTCTCTGTAAAGAAATCAGAACAAAACTTCAAGCAGAAGAGCTGGAAATAACATCATTTTTTTTTAACAGCAGTAATAAACTATTTGTTCCTGCATGGAAACATTTGTATGCTGAGTTTCAGTGCTCAGTGATCTCTTTAAAGTTGAGTTTATAATGCCCTCGGTTTATAACAGAAATGCTGACACATTCTTAATACTGAAGATGCCTGCCAGAGCAGCTCTGGTATAGATCTAGCTACAGAAAATTACAGATAATAAACCAGATACAGAGTCTTGATTGCTTTTTGTACTATTTAGCTGCTTTCCTCTTTGAGAAATGCTGCCAAGTAATGAAGAATTTAGGACTGTGCATGTTTTATGACTGTTCTAAATCAAAAAGCTATTCTAAACCCAAATCTATCCTCTTTACTTCCCAGGTTCCATCTCATTGTAAAATATCCCTGCATATGCTAATCTAGAATCTGCTGCTTTAATCTACATTTTTTTCCATCTAACAGGATGGCATTGGTAGCTTCCAAAAGTCAGCAGTTATGCTAAAAAAAATGTAACAGTAAAATCAGCAGTATGACTGTGCAGGTTTCTGTCTCCAAAAAGAATGAATAAATAAAAAGTTCATCTTTGCTCTATTTAAATCTTCTGATATCATAAACCTAGCAAAATGCTGGGCTGTGTCTTGTGTATGTGGGAAAACCTAACTCCAGAATGGAAGGCCTGGGCATTGTCCTCACCGAAATGACATTGCTGTTTCCTGGTCTCACACGTGCTGACTCCTCAAGCCCTCAGGGAGGAGGGTCTGATGTGTTGGGAGTGCAAGTCACAAGAAAATCTCACTGGTTAGATGAGTTGTACAAATCAAATAAATACTGCACTGTGTGCCCAGGGTGAATCTACAGTTTTTCAGCTGCTTTGGTAGAAATTTCATCTTCCCTTTCATCCCAGGTTGAGAAGCACCACATCCTGGGTGACTAGTATTTTCAGGCTGTGTTTTATGTATTCTGGAAAGAATAAGACAATATAAACTGTGTTATAAGGTGGGATTTTTATCTTCAGTAAAAGAGGGATTCAGCTATAAATGTCTGACCTGACTGGCCTTCATTCCAATTACTTGTTGAAGTCATATATTCTTAATTCAACTATGTAGAGAGGTGTTTTTTTCAAAAGCAAAGAATAATATATAATCACTGGTTATGATAAGTAAGGCAGAAAGAGCCTATTGTTCAGCTTTAGTATTTATCAGATTGCTGGACATACAGGCAGAAAACTCGGGAGTGTAGTATTTTACCTTCTTCTATTATTGAAAGCAAACTACTTTAAAATTAAAAAAGGTATTAATCAGTGAAAACCCTTTCAAACAATTAGAAGCTGATAAAAATCCTTCTTGAGAAAGTCTGTCATAGCTTAAATTTTACCTCAAGTATGTGTTTATAACAGTTTGTGGTTTTTTTTTTAAATGACATTCTAGTTTGAAAATTATTCCTATTTCACATCCTGTAAAGAAGAATCACGGCATATTAAGATGTGGGAATAACAATCATTTGAAGAATTATGTTCAATCACAATTACTAAAAATGTTTTCACATTGCTAAATAAAATTTAAAGCATTATTATCAAAGCTAAGAATCATATCAACTACATTTTGCACATATTATCCAAGATAGTGAAAAAATTAATCTAATTTAGTACTTGGCGTGGTAAAGACTTGAAATTACAAATACGCTAAAAGTTTAGTTGATTGAAATCTGCTTCAAGCAGGGTTTTATATTCACAGATTCATATTACCACAAGATGTTTGTGGTTTTGGCTTCAAAATCTGTGAAAATGAAACTAAACTTTATTGTTGAAAAATTGAGCAGTCTCCTTCAATGTATGCAGAGTCTTGAGCTCTCTAGCCAAAGAGTTGGAAGTGGAGGCTGCTGGAGTTGCTGTATTACTGACACTTACTATTTTTAGAACCTCTCTCAGAGGGTGCTTGCCAGCACACAGTTTATGATAAACAAGTGAACTCTCCTTGCTGGGAAGCGCGGGCGGAATGCTGGTGCTGCAGGGAGCAGCTACAGAGCAGCATGTGTGCTCACACTCGGTCCTCATCCCTAACATTTGACATTTTATTGTAGGATTGCAAGAGATGCTTTGCAAGGCACACTAAGCAAGCTACACAGTGATTATGTAGGGTTTTATTTATTTATATAGTTTGCAGTACTTGTGACATTATCAGCTTTCCCAATTCACTTCCAGTCCTGTGGAATGTCCTTCCTGATCCGGCGCTGGGCGCTGCGGGTGACTGGCTCTGCAGTGAGTCAGAGGAACAGGCTCTGTTCCTGGAGCCTGAGAGGAAACCTACCAAATAGAAATGTGAAACTAGCTGGGCAGAAAGAGGTTAGGAACAGCTTTCTGTGGAGAACTGGTCATAAATACTGTAAACTGAAATGTTTCATGAAGGTAGCAAAGGCTTGATCTTCTAGCAGGTCCAGCTCCCCTGAGTTTCATGGGTGTGTGTTGAAGATTCAGACAGCAGCAGAGGGTTTTGTCTGGTTTGTGTGATTTGAAGCTGTGGGTCTGAATCTTGACCAACCTGAAGTTATTAGGAGTTCTGTCACTGACTTCAGTATGATGGAAGCTGCTGTCCTGAGCTTCCTTTTACTGCCCTGTCCTTACATTTAGTCGTAGTAATTCCAAAGGCTTCAGGTTGTTAGCTCCTCTGAAGGGAAGCTGCTCAGACTGGCTGTTCATAGGTCAAAATCCCAAACCCTCATCGCAGTGCAGCAATTTCAGCCAAAGTCCTGTTTCAGGCAGAGCAGCAAACAATCCTTTCAAACAGGGTGAGGGGAGCTGGGCAGTTTGGGACAGGTCCAGGCTTTGCTGAAACAATGCACCTTCAAAGCACATTATCTGGTTGCCATGAGGAAAGCTTGCCTGCCAGCACACCTGACCTGCAGAGTGGATTTGCTCAGCAACAGATCTGGAGGACTCAATGTACTATAGATTTCAGCCTGTGCTCCGTCGACAGGTGAGGATGCACCAGCTTCTCACGTCTTCAAAAGTGGCAGCAGGTCTTCCAGTCCTCAGGGACTGGAAGCTTCTGCAGCTATCAGTCTCTTAGTCAGTGGAAGAATTTTAAATTCTCATATATTTTAAAGCAAAACAAATATTTTGCTTTGTTCCTATATTGACAACACACTGTTGATGATCTGTTTTCTCTTGCTCTGGATAAAATGGCTCTCGTTCAGCTCTGGGGAGAAAAGCAAAAATCCCCAAGCCATTTTGCACTTCAAATGGAGCTGTCTCTGAACATGCTTCCCTGTGGGAAAGATTTAGTGAATGCCACCGAATGAGGGAAATGTGCTGAATGTTTCTGCATCTAAGAGGACAAGCTGTACTCTGAATAAAAGGTTGTTCTTATTTGCATAGCAACCAACAGAGAAGAAAAACTGCTTTGAAGGAGACACACAAATCTGCCTACACTTTCCTGGTGTTTCTCAGGCTGATAGACCTTTGAAAAGGCAGACCTGGCTGTTCGTGTGACAGAGAGATACTGATGTACTTAACATTTGCTTGTTTTATTGATTTACATTCAGAAATAAGTTGAAGATTTTATCCTCATTCCAGGAAGAAAGGCACTATTGGTTCTATAAACACCTCAAAGATAGATGCTTTTTAAAAAAACTAATCTTCTGATTCTGAATTGCAGAAAACAAACTGCAGTTACTTTCATCTCTTAACTTATGTCCATTAAATAGTCTCTCTCCTTGTTTCTGATGTTGCTGCCATTTTCCTCTGCAGTCAATTGTCATCACACGTGTGGCACTGAAAGAGAACGCATAAAATGAGAAATAGTAGTAATTATAGTTAATGAATTAGGTTTTAAACCATTATAATTATTATCAATTTGGATGTGATCCAAATATGGCCTGAATATGCTTCTGTGAATCTATTCTGGGCATAAAAATTTCATAATGAGATAAATTCTATTTCCCTTTTGAAGCAATTGCCATTTCTTTGAAGTGAGGCTGTATTCTAGCAACCTCTGAAAGTTTTTAATAATACATGTAGTGTAAAGTGCAAAAGCAGCTGCAGTTTGGTGCTTAAAGCCAAATGGGTTTTCTTAAATCAGTTAATTTGTGGTGACATTATTTGAGATCTATTACATGTTTTTAATTTACTGTACAAAAATATCTGATCATAAATGAAATAAGTGAAATAATAAGTGAAATATGATTTTTTGTTCTTTGCAGATGTGGGGTTTGTGTTTGACGCACTAGCTGAGTACAGGAAAACCTTACAATAAGTTTTAGATGTGGGAACACACCCTTAATAGATTTGAGTTTGTCTGACTTCACCATTTGTTAGTTTTCTTTTTGGCCTTGCAACATCCACCCCAATGCAAACATCGGAAGTGAAACCAAACCATACTTGCTTTATATTTAATGAGAGAACTGAAAATAAAACTGTGGTACTGTTGCCAGCCTTACAGTAAACCTTGTGGTGGTTTTATCTTGGGGAATTAGCATTGCATTGTGCTGGTTCTTTGATATTTGGTTTTCTGTTAACTTATGAGAATTTTTTTTTTAAAAAAAAGGAGTAGAGAATTTGATTGCTCTGCACTTACAGACTTGTAAATACTGTGCATCAGGTACAATTAACTAACTGCCCAACTTTGCAGAGTCCACATAAAAATGTAAAATCTTTTAATTTTCCATTAAATAGATGCATTTTAATCCCATAGTAGGGCCTGGTAGCTTTGAAATGTATCACTCCTCCCTCATGTTCGCTGACACTAAAATCTGGCTGTTTCTACACTGCACATCTAATTCCTTCCTTGCTTAGTTCCTCTGTCATGAAGTGGAGAGCACATGGAAGCAGAGCAGACAGTCACCCTTTGTACCTATGTGGTGTGCACAAGGTATGGCTGTGTGTGAAAGCTGGATGTGGGAGAAAAAAGCTGTCCTTTCCAGTAGGAGATTCCAGGTCTGTGAAGGCTGTGTGTGGGACCTGTTCCCTCCACCTGACTTCAAAATACTTGATTTTTTTTTTTCTTTTTAAAACTATTACACTCAGCCGTTGTTACTGATCTGTTCTGTGGCCCCCCCACCCCTGCCCAGATTGTGTTCACTGAGGAGCAGGAGCTGGGGACCTGCGAGGTGGCAGCAGGGGTCAGGGATGGAGGGAACATTCATGGGAGTGTCTGCTGCCCTGTTGCAGGCAGCAGTTCTGCAGAGTGCCTCTCCTGTCCCCAAACTGCCTCTCAGATTTGTTTTTGTCTTCAGCAGTGAGCTACAGCATTGCTGGTTTGGGCAGGTGACACCAGTTGGATTCCTTGTGTCAGGTGCCAGCCAAAACAGATGCAGAAAAGGGAGGGAGAAAAGAATTTGGAGTCGCCAGCTTGCAGCGCCAGCTCCATTCTCCATGGAGCTGATGTGTCTGTTTTCATTGTGTTCCCTTCCACAGCAAATGCAGTCTCCTTCCAATGCGTTTCTGCGAGCTTGGACTTGGACAAAGCTCCTTCTTGCCTTCTGTCATGTTCCTGATTTTTACGGGGATTAGGGTTTCTGACCAAGCATCCGCAGCAAATATTTCTGGAGTTCTGGCCTTCCTGCTTTTTGTTATATTCAAATTGTAAATATGTAAACATCAGCTCATGCAGAATGTCCTGATACAAACAAAATAGATTGGCAGCTGGTTTTAAAAAACTGTGCACAACATGAAACCAATTTTTCAATGTCTTTTTCCCGTGTTCTTTATTTTTCACCCCAGGAGATTGTATTACCAGTTACCCTACTGTGGTTTTTTTACTGTCTGAAATGTAAATGAGTAATTGCCCACCATAAAGATCTTGCAGTAAATATTATTGACCAATCTGCATGAACTAGTAACTGTCCATTTCTTGAAAATTATTCACATTATTTCTAAGTTACTTTTTCATAACTTCCTAAATTCCATCAGACACAAGTTATTAGAGACAAAAAACACTGACCAAATGAAATAGTTAAAATCAGTGTGGTTCTTGTCTCCTGTGATGAGGTATTAGTTAGGGTAAAAATATAGATTGTTTGTGGGTTTGCGGTTTTTCTGGTATCAGCTTGTGAACTCTGCAGCAGGGCATTTCTGAGGAACAGTCCAGCGCTAGCATAATTCATCAAACAATCTAAAGCATAAACTGAGACACTGCGTTCCTCCTCTGCACAAAATACAATCCCAGTGGTAAAGGGGCTCCTGAGGGAGTTCCTGCAGGGAAGCGCAGACATGTTTGTGTCAGAACTGGGAATGGGAGAGACCAGCAAGTCAAGGCAACGTCAGCTGTCCTGGCTGTTGCAGGCAAACGGGTTATTTCTAACCTTTAACGTTTAGCGGCTCTCAAGGTTCTTTGACTTGGCAAGAGCAAAAGTGATTGGACATGTATTGGTCTAAATGATCATTCATTTAAATAAATCAGAAGCCTAATTAACTGTCATTTCAGTAGCCTCAGCATAAGGTAGTTTTCTGTTTCTCTCTGCTTGGTGCTAAGCCATGTTTCCGCACAGTGTACTGCATTCTTGTGTCACAAACTTGGCATAAAGAATTCTTACCATGTATTTTTTTCTTAACATTGGGACAGTCATTAAAGCAAAAATATGATGTCAAATATTGCCAAGTCTAATGCCTTCTTAAACAGAAGTGTTTCTCAGATGAGACAGTTGAAAGAATATACTTGGTACCTTAGGAAAGTTGCATGTGAAGAAATGCCAGCATGCTTTCTGGGTGCCGCTCCTGCCATCTCCTTTCTCTGCCTCCTGATGCTTTCACAATTTTTTTTTCTTTGTCACTGTTCTCTTTGGTTAACCTCAGTCTACAATTATTCCATCAGCCACATACCTAAAGTACTGTATCAGGGTCCAAGATAAACACACTGATGGGCCCTAATGTAATAAAACTGAATACTTGGAGAAGGTGCTTAATGCTGCTCCTTTTCAGCCCTGGCAATTTATGGGACACGCAGACGTTGTTTAGAAGGAACAGAATTTTTCAAAGTACTGCTGGAGCTCTAGCATGTCGTTTTTAAACAAAAGCCTGGTCCTACCTTTTTACTGAGGCTGACTTCAAGAGCAGTTTTCTAGAATGTGGTTAATAAAGATGCACATTCAGCTTCTCCAGACTGAGAGAACTGAGCTTTGAGGGGAAGGAGCTGGAATTCTGGTAGCTGGAGATAGCTCGTGGCTCTCAGTAGGAACTGTAGCTTGTATAAATGTTAGTTGTTGTTTGTCTGCCCATACAGCCAAGTATTTTATGAAGAGTTCACAAGGGGTCAGATAAACATTTAGTGGCTTTCACAAACTGTCTCTGGTCATTTGAGTACCTTGTGTTATGTGGTCGAGTTACAGTGAGTTTCAAAGCACTGTGGGGATTACTGGTCCGAACTGTTTACAGTGGCTTATGCCCAAGTGTGTAGCATGGCTAAGGAGGGTATGAAATAGCAGGAATTCGTGTGTCGGCTCTGTGGAAAATCCGGGGCTTTCATTTCGCCTTGAGTCAGGCTTTGCTGCTTTGACAGTGCTACAGTGGTGCATGTCTTGGGAAACTAATTCAGGAGGAGTTTTGAGTAATAAAGGAATCTTCCAGCAGTTTAATGCTGGGTGTGATGAATGACTAAGAAAGAATATTATTGTTCTTCAGGAACTTTTTTTGAATCTATTCTTTGCAGCAGAGTTCTTTGCTTGAAAATTAATTTATATGGAGAAAGCCAGTAAATTTGACCAGAAATTGTGGAAGAGCAGCTGCAGAGAGAATAATCAGTAGTTATAAGATTGATGAGGTGAACCATTTTGCTTGCCCATGCATGTGCATGCAGAACATATATCGGTTACACCTGTGGAATAGATGCACCACTGATTTCTCTATTTTCTGAGCTCCTTATTAAAATAGCAATTCCAGTTTTTCCCCAATCAAATCCTTGTGTACAGTCAAGACATCACAGGAAAAGATTGCTGTCATACTATTCAGCTGCCTTCTTCAAGAAGTGGCAGAAGGCAAAAGTTAACAATTTAAGAAAAGATGTTGTCCATTTTTAGCTTTCTGCTATCCTGTTGCCAGTCTTTCTGCTTGGTTGCAAGAGCTGCAGACATTCTGCATCTTGAGCTCTTACGTCTCTTGGGTCTCAGTTGCTGCAGTTCTCCAGGTTATATTATAAGCATTGGAATAGATTTAGAGGGAATATAAATCCTCCTAGCACTCTGAAGAATTTATACTCTTACAGGACTTCTCTGAGGGTTATATTTCTCAAGTGCATTCTGCCAAAAAAGCACATACGTAGAAAAATTGGTCATGACAGATGTGTAGTGAAATCCAAAAGTTTGAGTAAAAGGATGAACTGCTATTGATGAGGAAAAGAAACAGAAAAAGTAGGATGTGTCTTTAAGCAGAAGAAAAAGGTAGAATAAGTAGATGAGCAAAGAGGAGAAAAGAAATGATAGAGACAATTAAAGGTCTGTGTAATTTGAATAGTTCATAGTGTCAGCAATACAAGGCAATATTAATGAACAATTTCCTAGTTAATTATACTCTATCAGCTTAGTCGTGTCCAATATAGCAGTTTCCCCAGCCTACCTCACTTGCTTACCAGTTTTAGCAGAACTAGTTCCCACTACAGTTATACTTCACTTTAGAAATCCATTTGTAGTAGTTTTGTGAACTGCTGGTTTTTAAACGAAGGTGAGCTGTGTGAGCAGCAGTGCTTCAGAGTGAGTAATTCTGAGAGGAAGTAACAGATACAGTAACAGTTTGCTAATGCACAAGGGATGAGTTTGAGTAAAATGGATTCTTCCATGGGGAAGATCACAGAATTCCTGAGTTGTGAGAGCAAGGTCCTGCATTTATGGCAGTTGACTGTAGGCACCCAGCTGACCGAGAAGGGCAGTTACTGGGGTTTTGGTCCATTAGCTTTAGAGGGCTGAGCAGATGTGAAAATCCAACTGAACTGCATCTCTTCGCTGACCAAGGGAGCTGAATGCAGCTGCCCTTTTGTGGTGGAGGTCCAAGGCAGCTAGAACAAAGCTTGACCCAGGCTCTCAGCCTTTGACCTTTGCCAGTCTATGCATCTGAAAGAAAAAACACATTTCTCTGACCCTTAATTGGACTGCATTGGATCCCACACGACGGGAGCTGATATTTTCCATGTAACTGTATTTCACAAATTCTTGTGAAATGTCATAACTGTTTAGTAATTTTCTTCATATGGTCACAAAGGTTGTTGGTGTTTTGTGTCTCACACTGCATTGATTTATCATCATTTTCCTACAGTATAAAGAATGCCAACATCCCACCCCACCAGTTATATGGTACAAGTGGCCATGAGTAGGTTGTGTGTCAGGTCACCAACACTGTGTGCTGCAGTGCTTCTGTGCATCCTCCCTTGCCCTCTCCCAGGCAAGAAGCAATGCTAAATGTGACTCTGAGCAAATCAAGAGTTTTTGGGCCTCTGTGAAAGTTTCAAGTAGTAAAGTGCAGCTGTTAGTACTTTGGAGAGCCACCAGCCTCTCTTGCTTGGAACAATCCTCCTGCTGGAACTCTGGCTTCGTTTTGCTCTCTGACTTTACCAAGTTAGCCTCTCATCTAAAATTTTGCAACTTTAAATGTAATTGTTTTCTAAATTCTGTACCTTTTATATGAAAAAATACAAAATTAGAATGAAGGTTACTTGGCATCAGGTGCTAGTTGTGCAGAGACACAGAGTTTGCAGTATTTATTGAGGAATTAAATTTTCTAGTTGCATCCCAGCAAGGGAAGTTAGTACTTTTTTTTGTTGGACAACACCCAGTTTGCAACCTGTGTATGAGTAATTAGTGTCCCTTGGATGTGATCACCATAGGTGATAGAATTAGGGGTAAAAGCCAAATGATATGTGCGCTTTCTAGATGCTCCTGTGCCATCATTTGCAGCCACTTGCTGCTGTCTCTGCTGTCATGTGCCACTCAGTGGAGAGGCTGCCTCTGTTCTCTGCTCTGTTCCAAGAATGTGTTTAACATCCCTGGAAAGTGAAGCAAGGGTGTTGAGCAGTAGGGGTGCCAGTGAACGGGGTGGGGTGGCTGTGACCAGAAGGTGATTTCTGGTGTGTTTGGGGCCACAGTGCAAAGCAATGCTCAGCATTTCCTCCAGAGTGCAGGGGAAGGAGAACTTCTTTTATGTGTAGAAGAATTAAATTGTTCATCCTGGAGGTGCTATCTCACAAGGCTTCCATGCAGCTAAGTGTTGGAGTTGTCACTGTGCGTTTTACCCTCTGCCTCCTCTCAGCCTGGCGTGAAGTCAGCATTGCAGGCTGAGGCTTACAGGGAAGAGGAGAGCACAGGACTGCTGCAAGGGACAAAGTGCTCATGATACCTGTTCTGTGAATCCCTCTGTGACACACATAAGGTAGTCAGATTTGTGAAGTCTGGAGACGATATTCCTAAGGAATCTGGGCACTTGGAGAGGCTGGAAGCAGACAGTGTGTCTGTGCTCTGCGGTTGGAGGCGGCGCTAGTAACGAGAAAAACACGTTGCAGTGCTGTGCCTGCCCAGACAGGAGAGCAGTTGTGGGCTCTGGTGGAACTGCTGCTCCATGCAGGGCAATAAACTTGGATTTGGGAATATTCATCACTTTTGTCAGTATCTTGAATGAAACAAAAAATGCCACCTTTTAAATAAAAGTTCTAATAACTAATTCCAGTATATGAACAGAAATCCTTGTTTATTTTTTTGAGTTCCTTTCATTTTAGAAGCCTTTAGTAAAAGTAAAGTTCAGAGTTCTCCCCATAAGCTGCCCTATCATCAATCTGAGGGCTCCAGGAGCTAAAAGATGTATGAAGGCAACTGGAGATCTAGTTGTACTATGAGGAGGAGGGGAATGTATGTGTCTTAGTTTGTCACCTCTGCTGTGGATTTCTTTAAACACATTCCCCTGTTGGATTTTTATTGAGTTATTGGTAAAAATACTTTTAATGCAACAATGTCTTCCTGTACTAGAGTAATTGCTCTTAGGAAAGGAATGCTGGTTTTGGTCATGAAGTGACAAACCCAGGACCTTGCTACATTGTTACTTCACTGTAATCCGTGTTTGCTCCTTAAGGGGGAAAAGAACTCTCTCCAAGTAAAACGTGTACTTTGATGTAGTTGATTGTAGAGGCAGCAGCTGTGCCCTGCTATTGCCTTGGTGGTTTTCTTTTTGGTATGTGCATCTTTGTTGTATTTTGTTAGGAAGATGTAGTGCTGTGTGAGACGGTCTTGAAAACTCCTGAACCCTTTCCCTGGCACTTGGCACTGATGGCTTAGGCAATACAGAAGGAAAATTTGCTTAATTCTGGCTTAATTTTACACTTAGTGTTCTAACAGCTTGGCTGCTGCTTTGCTCAGGGGTCTTTCCAGTCTCCTGTTTTGCATTGCCAGGTCAGTTTACTTGTCACTTTCTCCCAGCTCCAACTGTCATTAGCTTCTGGCTTCTAGAAAACACCAGCTTAAAGCTTGCTTGGGTGTCCCCAGAGCCTGGTGCACTTCTGCCCCTGGAGGGGGTGATTTCCACTGACACACAGCTCAATCCCTGCAGCTGAGGCTGCCAGTGTCACAGTTGTCTCCCAGTGTTCCCAGCCCTGTCTGGATATGGCACAGGATGCAGCGCTGCAGCAGGGTGCACTGCTGGACCTTCCCTTTCCTGCAGCACCAGGAGCTCCTGGTGTTGGACAACAGGAAATGAAGATTTGGCCCTGAGGCACCCATAGGACATGAGTCTAAAATAACATTTGTTATCTAGCTCTGATTGCAGCTTGAAGATCTCGTGTCCGCTTGCCTGTGGTGCAGCTCAGTTAGAGTTGATGGGTGTGGTGCAGAAGTGTGCATAGAGCTCTGCAGGCTTTCCCACCATTCACCCCTCCATCCCAAACCCTTGTGATGGAGCCACGTATTACACACACTCTCCCCACCTGACCCTGGAAGTGCATCTGTTGGATGACAGGTTGTGTTCTTCTGAGTGTCCATCACATAACCATGCTTGTCACATCAGATGTGACCCATTAGTATTGCAATGATCTGAAAAGTTAGGAAATAACATAGCTTTAATTTATTTGGAATAAGTTTAAATATGAGGTGGGCTCTGAACCTCATCAGACTTTCTGCCGTCAGCCCTGGATATGCCAGGCCCTAATAATTTAGGGACATAGTGGTGCACTGAAACATGGTGCAGGGTGTTTGCACTGGAGAAAAGTGTGGACTTTGAGTATTTTACTTTAATTAGAAGCTGCAGGGATTAAAAGAAAACAGTAAAATTTACTACAGAGACCTTGCTACCCAGCTCTGAAAACAAGCAATATCTGGGTTGGAACGTGGCATCTGTTTAAACAGTTCACAGGAATAATACACAATGAATTTTAAGTCAGGCATCTGGGAACATCATGATCAACTGGAAATGCCAAGGGAATCATAGATGGGTGGAGTGTTATTGCCCAACCTGGTGTTTGGCCAGGGAACCAAAACATCTCTGAAAGCATCTGTGGGATTGTTGGTAACCACAGCTGGCCAGGAGTTATCTCCACAGCACAGGGGTGTCAACACACAGCAATGTGGATTTAGTGGAATCTTTTACATTTTTTCCTTTTTGCATCTTCCCAGTCTCTCTGTCCACACTGCATGTCATGTACAATTGTTGCTGAGGGCAACCCACATCACCTTTTGACATGGTTCGGTGGGACCATTTGTGATCCTTCCCAACACGTCTGCCCTGCCCCTCCTG
This sequence comes from Chaetura pelagica, assembly GCF_000747805.2. Classification (NCBI taxonomy): domain Eukaryota; kingdom Metazoa; phylum Chordata; class Aves; order Apodiformes; family Apodidae; genus Chaetura; species Chaetura pelagica. The sequence goes on along the minus strand of NW_009954235.1, from coordinate 301,895 downwards.
CCTCTGTGCTGTGCCATCCATCCTCCCCAGTTATGCCACTGAAATTATTAAGAGTCACTTAAGGAACTACACCAAACTATTCATGTTCTGTCTTTAAAGCCAGCTTAGTGTTTTGATCTAGTTCATGCAAGCACAATGGGAGGTGCAAGATCCTATGGTGCCAGGGAGGAAAGAAGCAGAAAGCATGGGGTCAGGAGTGACTTGGTCTGCTTTTGTCACTAAATGCTGATTGAAAAGGTTGTTAATAAGAATGTCATTGCATGGATTGGAACGCCTACATCAATCAATGCTTTATCTAAATTATTTTCTTCTGTTTACTTAGTAAATGACTGAAGGCAGCAGTTGGCAGCTTCTCACAGGATCAGGTGAACACCTCAGTACACTGTCTCACAGTCCTGCCTGTGTGGATACCATAACATCAGTGTGCTGGAGGTGCAACATCTCAGGTGGTAGTTGGTAAACCACTCCAAGCATCCTGTCTGCTGGCTTTTTAGATTCATGTCATTGACATGATGTCATTGGCGTGGAAATAAGGGTGAGTTGAGCATTTGGCAAAGTTAAGTACATATTGATTAAGTTTTGCTGCAGTGTCAAAGTGTTTTGTTTGGGTTTTTTTCTGCTGTTTGGGCATAGTAAAAATTTCAGGCACTTTCAGACGTTTGTGCTGTGGTACTTCTGGTCAGCTTTAACAATGTGGTATATTGTTCTGGTTTTAAAGGTGGAAGGTTTTTAGAAGTGCAAGACCTAGGGCCACTGAGACAGCTGTTGGTGGAAGTGCATCTCGGAGTCTGAAGATGCAACCAGATTTCACCAATTTGACCTAATACTACATTGCAGAATTAAAGTCTTTGCTTGGAAGGAGAATTGTTTGTATTGAGAATGTGTGTTTGTCTACACATACAGGATTTTGTCATACTGTTTTTCTGTTGATTAGGATTTCTTTGCTTTTCAAGCTTCTCTAGGACATCTCAGTTGAATGATGATGTGCTAAGTCACCATCTGGGAGCTGGCTGCTCCCAGACATGAACTGGAAATATATATGAATAATCATAATGAAAATGCAAGATTAAAATAAAAACACAAACCAGAATGTAAGGAAGCATTAGGGGAGGAGGGCTTTCATTGATACGTGCTTATCTAGAATCTTACACATACTAATTAGTGTTATGGTTTTACTTGGCATTTCCTCTTCCTTAGAGCTGCTTTATCTGTGTGACTCCTTTTCAAAAAAATTAATATGTCTTTCTGTCCTGGAATCATATTAGGACACTTCTTGAATCATTGTCTTTCTGAATTTGGGATTATTCTGTAATTTTGTTTAAAAAATAGCTGGTCAGTATTAAAAGGGTCTCTTAACAGCTTAACTGTTAACTATAGACTCATTCTCTTCTGAAAAACAGCAAATGTTTGAAATTAAGATCAACATCATGCTTTATTCACAACCTGTCTTTTTTAAGATCTCCCATTTTGTGTCAGTGCCATGTGAAACTGAGGTGCATGTCTACCATCCCAAGGTGCAGCTGAATTTTCATGAGTTTTGCCTAGGTGCTGACAGATGCTTTCCTTTTGATTCTCTTCACTAGAGTAAGGGCTTTTGGGTGGTGTAACTTCATCCCAGACTTTTCTTACTGGCTTTGCATCTTGGATGTATATCAAGTTGCAGGCTAATTTTTACATGCACTTGGCTTGTGAGTGTCACTTCTACATCTCACATACTGATCACTAATTTCC
>NW_009954235.1:296550-300047 GCF_000747805.2 Chaetura pelagica | reverse complement strand
TGCTGAAAGGTGTTTGGCACAAATTAGAATTGTAAAGGAATTTCGGGGGGCTTTTAAACTTTTGGAGTCACTAATTACCAATAACACTCAGTAGTCATGAAGTGTTTTCTCATGCTGTTGCTTTTAATGATAGATATCTTCCAATCTTGATCTTTTGTGATATGCCTTTAATGATAGATATCTTCTAATCTTGATTACACTGATACCACAGGTAAAACACAGATAAACTCTACTGCATAGTAAAATTTTACAGACAAGTACTCTGTTCTAAATCTTTTTTAAACTAGTATGTTGTTTTTTTCTTCCTGCACTTATTACTTATGCTGCTTGGTTTTATCGTCCTTGACTGTACGTCTCTCCTTTTCTGTATTACTTTTCTAAACTGAATGGAAAGTCAGGTGCCTGAACCTTGCCACTCCTACAGCTCCCACCAACAGGACCTGATTCTGAGCCTCACTTCCTTCTGGGAGGGAAGAGTAATGATGAGTATGCAAGTGTGAAGTCCAGTGGAACGGTTCCTTAGCACAGAGCCTGTGAGTGCTGTGCTGAAGAGGAAGCCATTTGTTTACCTTGCAGTTTCCTGATGGCTTTTGGGAGGTGGGATGGGGGGGTTGGAGGCATCAAGGAAGAAGTGACACATTCTTTAGTTGCTGGTTTTTGTCAGCTTCTCCTACACTTGCTCTGGCTGGCTGGAGAGTTGAGTGATTGGTAGTGAAATATTTCCTCCTGTTGGCTCCCCTGCTGCAGCTTCAGTCCTTCCTGCAGTGGGGTGCACACCTCTGAGCAGGCTTTTGGGGTTTGCCCTTGTGAGTTTTGGATACTAGAATGGGTGATTAATTGTTTTCTGCTTGGCATTTTGAGGGCCTGTATTCAGTGGTTGTTGTACTGCAGTTTATTAAACTTGCTCCTGACAATTTCAGCAGCTGTTTGGGTTACTGATTTTTTTGTATGTTTTTTTGAGGTGAGTGATATTCAGAGATTGGTTAACTTGCCAGTTGAACTGAAACATGTAACATTAGATTATATTTAATGTAGAATTGACTCATTTGAGCATTGAAGCAGGAGGGTCTCCCTTTATTTCTGTTGTGTTGGATGTCACTTAAAGCAAATGTGTTGTGCTGGATGGGTTCTGTGAAGCTCCATTGGTTAACGTCCTTCTTTCCATTGTAATTTGCTGGTTATCTGAGATGTTGTCTATGCTTGGGAGTCAGTGACAGTGACCAGGTGTCACTGTAGTGTCTGTGTTGATGTCATGGGTAACTCTCGAAAATCCAGTCTACAGAAGAGCTAACATGCCTGCTGTGCATGAGTGCACAGAAGAGGAATTAAAGGATTCCTGCATTAGTACTGATTTTCTACAAGATCAGTGTGAAAATAAACTAGGTGGTTGGACAGATTTATGTTTCATAAATAGACAGGATGTCTTTGTCTCTGCCAAAAAAACATTTTGAGAGAGGTAGCAGGAAAATGGGACAGTATCTGAAGGCAGGAGATTTTGCATTCTTTGTAAAATTCAATAAATACCAGATTTAAAACATAATACTTATTTACTGACACAAATAGCCATGAACTCTTTTGTTACTTTCAAATATCATTATTCTAAAGTGGGCTTTTTTTCTCGTTTAATTCCAAATTAAAATGGATAATGAGGAGTACTTGTCAGTTTGGGATGTGGCATGCAAAATAAAAATAAACCTTTCTGGGAGCCTCTTCTTTACCAAGCAGATTGGCTCATCTTCTCATGGGCTTTCTTATCTTCAGAAGTAAATGTACTAAACCAACCAAACAAAACCCTTATGGCAAGTGGTTGTTTGAGCAGAGAATGACATAACTTTGTAAAATTGCTCTGGAGTGTTAAGAACTAAGTTGGAAATTCTGGGATAGCTTCTGTTATACTTTGGATTTGCACAGGACTGTTCCAAAGCCTCTATGACATGCCTGTCCCCTCCCTGCCAGACCCTCACAGAGGCAATGCAGCCTGGTGGTTTTGTTGCCCCTTTTGGTCCTTCCCAGACCATGCCATGGTGCAGGACCTTGCTGAGATCCTCCATGCACACGAGGTGGCACACAGGCAGGGTCCTGCTGGCCCCACTGGCTGGGGCCCAGGGCAAGGCTGCTCAGGGCACTCAGAGCTCGGGTTTTGTGACAACTCCAGCTGCTCATTAAGGCTTTCTCATAGACCTGAAACAATAAAACCAACTAACAAAACCAATAAAGGTTTTGCTTGCAGCTGCTGTCTCCAGTGAACCAACGTTTTCTTCTGTTTACTGCTTAAAAAAATTAAATCACTTCTTACCTTCATGTAACATTTATATAATGACCAATAGAAAATAGAGGGTTCCAATGATACTTCCAAGCATCTTTGCCAAGACAACAACTCTGAAAAATACTTCAGTAATTCTGATTAGTAAAATCTGTTTCGACTTGTAGGTTGATAAGGATCTGCATCCTGTGTCTTTGCTGTTAAGGGTGGGTTACTCACTATCTTGGGTGAGGGGAAAGATCAGGCTCAAGCAGGAATTAGCAGTGTAATCTGCAGCTAAACGGGCAAACTGGTGGATTGGCTGGCCCTTTTTATTGTAGTGAGAAAGAGTTTCCTGAAACAGACATTGTTATAATGAGAAATGTGAAAAAAATAAGGTACTGGAAAGTCAATACATGAAAGCAGGAAGAAGGTTCATGCAGCTTGTGATGTGCTTTTCTGGAAGCAGAAAACTCCCAGATGAAAATGCCTAAAGAAACATGGAGGCCTGCACGGCAAAATGTCCTAAAATGCTAAATATTAATATACTAACCACCTCGTAAATAATTGTTCTTATAAATATATTTGTATAGTCAAGATTTGCATAAAGCTGCAGATTTTGTTGGTTCAGCTGCTTTTAAGACTGGGTTTATTTTTTACTGCTGAAAACTTGGTCTGGGTAGAAGTGAAGACTTTTAACATCAGTCCAGTTTCCACAGTTCTGACAGCCATTGTGGCTCTAGCCACAACCAGGCTGCAGAGCGCCTGGAAATAGCAGATGAAATGAGTTATTTGGTGTAGATGCAGCAGTTCCCATGATCTCTAGATATGTTAAAATCAGATAAGCATGTGGTGTACTTACAGCATGTCTCCTTACAGAATATATCAGATCTCAGGCTTGGTACTGGCATGCAAGTCACCTGTGTGTGGCTGTTGAGAAACACCCCAAGGGGTTTTTGTAGATTTGTCTCTTCATGCACCAACCCATGGTGGGGTTTTCTCCCCGTCTCGGGCCTGAGGAAGGACCCTCTTCCCCACATAAATAGTGAAATTGCATTCATGGCTGGTCCCAGTTCTGATTCTAAACCCACCTGGAGACTTTCCATAACCATGAGCTGTGGTTCTCCTGAACTAAAAGCTACATGAACAAGTCTAGAAATAGGTTTATATTTTCTTCTGAGTAGTTGGTGTGTGAGTAGCTGTGTTGAAGCAGAAGGTGGAAGGTACTTGGTGTTTGCCAGTATTAAGGGAAAGA
>NW_009954235.1:294466-296532 GCF_000747805.2 Chaetura pelagica | reverse complement strand
GGAAAGAGATACTAAATCTTTGCAAGCAGTGCATGTGACCAGGGCTTCCCAGTAGTTCCTAGGAAGAAGATTAGTCATCAAAATTCTCTCATGAAAAATCTATCAACCATTTTTACTTAAATTTGGAAAAAATCCAGGCACCTTGGTGCAAATATTCCTTTTGTGTTGTCCCATGGACATCTGTCACAGCAGTGTGTGTCCATGCTTTTGGGGAGCATGGGACTTTATGCTGTCCTTGCAGGAGAAACAGAATTCTTACAATGTTATAATATAAAATATGAATTTTAATAGTAAACTTAATGCTCTGCTATGAGAAATATGTAAACTTGGCTTTGGAGCAGCAGTATGCACTTCCTGGAATTCTGTGCACAGTGTGGTTATAAATAAGCAACAGTTATTTGGGAATCATCAGGGCTGATATCTAGGAATTGTTTTCCCTGACAGGCATTTTTGAGGCACACAGTATGCTTATTCATTATTGCATAGTCATCATTCTTATTTCAGTCCTTTGGCTGTGGAATATAAAATTTCCAATCTAGATTAAAATGCTAGAATTCATCATATTTAGGTAAGATACTAACATGATTGATAAATGTGGGGTTGTCACACATGTGCATGTCTAGAGACCTGGAAGCATTTGTATTTGTAATCAGTGGAACAGGCTTCTAAAGCCTTTATCCAAAGCTGTGCAGAAGGGGATGTGTGACAGCTCTGCGTGTCCCTAGTGCTGCTGTCACTGTGAAGCAGCAGGTGGATGGCCTGCAGATGGGAAACACAGGGTTCCTCAAAAGGCTGGTTATGGGGTGTCCAGCTACTCCTGACAAAGAAAGCATTCTGACTTGAAGGAACAGCATTCTTGAAAAACACCAGCATGTTCTAATGCTTTGGTTTCGGTTCAGTAAAGTGATAAAACAAACTTTTACTTTGGGGAAAAAATGTTTAGAGTTCCTGCAGATCTATTGCCACTGCTTGGATACTGGGTTCTTCTCCCTTCCCTGTCAGATCTACATATGGGGTGTTCTTTAAAAGAAGTACTCAACAAGGTTTGACATGAACCTTTCAACAACATGTAGAACAGTAATTGCACTCTGCTTTTTGGTGCGTGTGGAGGCTAATTCATGGAAAGTGCAGATCATTACTTGGTGCTTTGAATTATGCATAGGTTGGCAGAGGAAACCATTTCACCAATACTAACAAGAAGCCATTTTGGACTATCACAGAAAATGCTCTGCTGAAATAGATTAATTACAACAAATCATTTGCAGCTATAAAGGGGCAGAAAGCAGTAATTGCTAAAGTAATGGTCCTCTACCATCTTTATTGTTGCTTCGTTATGACTAGATTTATATTTAACATTTTTTTGCTTTTCTGATGCAAAATTGCTCATTTTTCTGCCTTTTTTATCTATTTGACAGACTAGAGACGACTTCCTGGGCCAAGTGGATGTGCCACTCAGTCACCTCCCGGTAAGCACTGCTTTTGTCTCAGCCTGCTCTTCTTTGTCATCACCAGATGGGAAAAATGCTGATGCTGTGTAGGATTCATTTCCATAAGTAGTCCAGTTATATTTTTGTAAAGCAAGTATTCCCAGCACAGCCTGAGAGGCTTAAAGAAAAATGTTATGGACAGCAAAGCCCTGTCATGCACAGGCACAGGGAGAAGTGGTTCCCTTTGCAGGGACAAGGAAGACAGTTGTTCTCTGGTATCTGTTACACTTCTTAGCACCCAGGATTTGTTTCTCATCCTGATTCTTTCTTAAAATCCTCATCTGGTCCAAGACAGCTGATGAAGGACTTGTGGCCAATAGACTGGGTGTTTCTCACCTACCGTTGGTGATTATTGTCCTGTTCACCTTCTGGCTGCTTCCTTTTCACCATTCTCCCCTGGCAAACTCCATGAAAAAATTACATTTTGGGGGCCCAACTTATCTGATTTTCTGTCTACATACCATGCTGTTAAGGTTATGGAGCAGTAGTTCTGCCTGGGGAACTAGGAAGGACATTTTGATGTTCCTTCAAACCCTGTAAAGCCAATAGCCACAGGCGGAAACCAGAGGAACTGCTGAA
>NW_009954235.1:274316-294404 GCF_000747805.2 Chaetura pelagica | reverse complement strand
GCTGAACCCTCATGACAGCTTCTTAGGAAGTTACCAAAATTCAGTTCCTCTGAAAATGTTAGAAAGTTGCTGATCTTCATAGGAAATAGGAGTTATTTATAATTTTTATTGCAGATCAAAATGAGGCTTATCTGCAGAACTCATGTAATAATGGAACAGTGAGATATTCATGACTGCCATGGCACATACCATGTCTAATGTTAGACATTGACATTAGGCATTCTTGATACTCATAATGAGTACACAAGCTGTGTCAGAGCATACATTAGCTTTTAATATGCATACATATAAATTTTTATGTCTATATGTGTATAAATAGATTTTCTTTCTGTAAGAGACATGTAGGTACCTGTTGCCCTTCCTATGTGATAGGGAAGTGTGTTTTGGGTGCTTTCCCAATTTTTAACAGCTTAAATACATTATATGCAAAGAAATATAAATCAAATAACTTAGAAAAGCTGGTATTTTAAGAGGCTTTTCTATTTTTAAAAAAGTTGGGTTAATGCCTGCGCTCAGTGTAATTTATTTACAGATGTTTTCTGCAACACCAGACGTACCATTGTGTAGGTACCTCAGGGGAGACTCTTGTAGTCAGGCACGGCTGCCTGCAAGGTTGCAACTCACACTGTTGTTGGAGGTGGTGAGATAGGGATGTGTCCTGCTGTTTTGCACCAGGTTTGCATGGGTAGGGTTGCACATCCATGGTCAGAGAAATCCTGGTGCAGAAAACCAGGTGGTATAGATCAGCCCAGTTAAGCTTCAGTGCTTCAGCAAATGCAAGGGACACCAAAAGGCTGGCAGAACTATGTGCTGTATTCTTCATTTTAGCTAAAAAGAATATTTTTCTTTTGGCAGCACTAAGAGTTCTAATAGGAAATAATTAAAAATAATTGACATAGAGTTTGAATCATTTTATTATCAACAATCAAATACCCGAGGTGTTTGATTTGGGGGTGGTAATGTTTCCTCTCTTTGTTTTTCTTTCTTAATCAATGGAAGGGCTCTAAGTGTAGAGCTTGTTCTGTAATTCTGTAAAGCTCCAGTACCTCTTGACAGCCAGGATTCCAAAAAGGTACAGTCTAAATTAAGTGGAAGTTCTATTTACTGTATAATCAAGGGTGGAGTTTGCCTCCTTTAGTTCTATGAGCATAGAACTGAGATAGCACTGGCTGTGAAATTATGATGGGAAATTCCGTCTTCAGGTCTTTATATAGGGTGCCTATCCTCTGTCCATGGAAGGATGCTTAAGACTCTGAGCCTGGTGGATGCTCCTAGACCAGAAAGGACAGTGGCAGAGTTGTTACTGACTCCAGAGCCTTCGAGCTTTCACTGCCAGACTTTTGCTCTGAAAAGCAAGAAGAAGTCTGGGGCTCTGCTTTCAGTTGTTGGGCTCTCATCGAATCTGTGTCTATAGGAATTTGTTGGACAGGCTGAAGACCCTGTGCTGGGCTCTGGGTTCTGTAGGGATCCTGTAGTAAAAAAGACAAATAGCAAAAAAAAACATGTTTTTGAAGTAACATTGGTGATGTTGGGTATTTAATGAGGAATTCTTTTACTCAGAGCCTGCCGTCAGAGGCAAAATGGTGGGACAGAGAAGGTCCATATGACATGCAAATGGTATGAAGCTTGAAGTTAACCTACATTTGTGCCCACAGCAGATAAAGTTTCTACCTGGCTGAGGAGACTGCCTCTGCATGATGCCAGGTGTATGGCTGTAGTCCCACCAGCCCAGGCTGCAAAAGCCTCAGTCAAAATGACTGTCAAAGACAAGTGAAAATGAATTATTTGTTTCAGGGGTAGATTTGCTTCAGGTCCAGTTTTTCAGTCCAGTTTTTCTTTTCATTAGTGGACAAAAATCTAAAATGAACTTGGCAGAAAATGTGCCAAAAAAAGTGTTAATTTTGCATTTTAGTATTCATATTGTGTTTTACCCCATGCTTCAAAGCTGAATTCAATCACTGGCCAAAGAAGTGAAGATAAAAGGTCACAGGGCACAAAAAGGATGAAACACTGCAGTTGTTTTTAATCTTCTTTGTAAATATTAAACAATACACTTTCTACTTCACAAAATGCTCTAGTAAATTCTACATCTATGCATGTATAAGTATTTATACAGTGCTTTATGTTTTGTGTGTTTTCTGACAGGATACAATGTTTTCGAAGACTAAAATTGTAGTTAATATTTTTAAATGCTGTACATGTTGATCTTACTTCCTTCCTTGAACATAGAGGGCAGTTTTTTTTCTGAGTGGGCAACCCAGGGACTGGTAGAAGTCACTGAAAATATTCACATTGCAATAAGGTGTCAGGTTTAGTATGACTGTTGCTATTTGTACTTGCATTTGACAGCTACTGATGGATGGTATCATAGGAGGAACATGCCTGGTTAATTACTTTCACAGTGATGATGATTTAGATATGTCTGTTGTGGTTGATCTTGAGTCATAATGCTGCTGTTGTTGGCTTAAAAACTGTTAAGAGTTGAAAAATGTGATGGAAGCATCAGAAAAGTATTCTGCTGAAAAATGCATCATTCCATTCTCCTGTGAGCTCCTGACTCCTCCCCTGTTAAGCTACTTGTGCTCTGTAGCCTGTGGAAGTTAAAATTGTGAGGGGTGTGTTTGTGCAGGCCTGTTTTGCAGAGTCAGGTAGTATTTTAAGTAGCTTTTTCATAAATGTTATTTTTAATAATTAAAGATCATCAGTAAGATTTGCAGTGGAGCTGTAGACATGTCACAGTTTCTGTGAGATGTTTTGAGGACTTAGCAGCTTTTGTTTTCCTTCTGTATTCTGCAGGAAGAGAACAGCTCTCCTCACTGGGGAGTTAGGTTGAACATGACCATTTGTATCTCTTCCCAGTTCATATTTGAGTGGAATGCTAAATTTTCCAAATAATTTTAAAGCCTTCCAGTGCCTTTACATAGAAAATACAAGATTTTAAGATTAACTGGATCAGCTACTTAACTGCCACTGAAGAATGAAATTCATTATGCTAAAATGATGAAACATGCAGTCCAGAACTTCCCATTTCCTTCAAGGCTCATGAGAAGTTGAATGTGATTCCTGTACAAAATCCTTCCTCACCCTTCATCTTCACAGAAAATTTCTTCAGCTCTAAAAGCCACTTTTTTCCCAAAAAATTTGCTCAGAGAAAACTCCCAGTATGTATCTCAGCACACTCTTTGCAGAGCTGTAACATAGCAGTGTCTCCACAGGATCCTATCCTACCTGCCCATGGGTGTGTTCTCAAGCTCTGGTATAATTAGTTCTTGATATGCTTATTAAGGCGTGTGTGCTAATTTGATGCTCAGGGGAACATACTTATATCTTGCTGTTCTAATCTGTATTTTCCTCATTCATCCTTCCAGTACCTTAATAAGAGACATCATTGTATTTATTGACAAATGTTTGCTTTCTTATCCTAGCTGTACTGCTGCTTTGCTTGTCAAAAGCCTTCTTTTCTCTAATATTATACAAATACTGTGTACAAAATTTTTTTTAAATATAGAGCATCTTATTTTCTGTCAGCTGATTGCTGAGAAGTAACTTCCTGTTGCTCTGGTTAAAATCTGATCTTATTTTCTGTCAGCTGATTGCTGAGAAGGAACTTCCTGTTGCTCATCTCTGGAAAAACAGGAACTCTGTACCTCAGGTTGAGTGGACACTCAGTGCAGGATACCAGTTCAGTCAGTGGAAAGGAAGTCTGTGTGGTATTGGATATAATACCTGAGATAAGGAGTTAGGACTGATCAACAAAGCTTTTAATAAATAACAGTCTGGTAGTTAGATTGTTCTGTTTTAAAAGGCTTAGTTAGAGAACCGGACTCGAGAAGTGTTCTTGCTTGTAGGGCTAGGAATGGGAAGGGATTTATAGATACACTGTCATTTTCTTAGTAGATGGCAGATGGGTGCAACACTGAGAAGTACCCTCTGACTTTGTGCTCATTTTGAGAAAGTTGGGAGTTAATCTGAGGTACCAGATCTCAATTAGTTAGGACTGGAGTGTGTGCCATAATGTGGGTGCTCTTCCAGTGTGACACAGTTCATGTTCCCATTTTGTCAGACCAAATTGTACCATTGATTGAAGTGCCCCAAGCAAACAACAGACTAAGTACGTATACACATTTCTGGTGCTCCTATGCTTGTCATTTTTAAATTCCTTTTTGTACCTGTAGCATCTGTGTTCTCACAGACATAAGGAATGTAATGTATTTGATAAGAAAGCTGAAATTCTCACTTAATAGGAAGTTCCAAAGATTAAAGGCTTTATAAAACGTACAAATAAATGGATATCAGAATGTGTAATCGGTCAGCCTGATAATATTCTTTATTTACATCATAAAAGATTATAAGTCTTAATGCTTTTTTTAAGTTTTAACTGCTTTGAAATAAAAAATTAAAGCCAGCTGAGGAGGAGCTTTCATTGCTATCTAATGTGCAGAAAAAATAGTGCTTTGAATAGGTGCAGCCTTCTCTGACATTGCTGTTGGGTAACTGGAACACGTTGAAAGGGGATTGTTTAGTTGTTCTTTTCCACCTTTTTATGGATTGTGGATGCTGTGCATACTCCAAAAGGAGAGTTGGTGCAGCCCATCACTGGTGTTTGCAGTGACACCTCGTGGACAGTCTGGCAACACCCTGAGAGAGCCCAACCTGCCAGAACTTTGATATTTAAAATCCTATCTAGCATTTCTACTGCCTCTGTGATGTGAATGTTCTTTAAATGTCTCTGTACTTGTGGGCAAGCCCTTTAATTTGACATTTTCTTAAATGCTTATAGACTGAAGACCCAGCCATGGAAAGGCCATACACATTTAAGGATTTCCTTCTGAGACCAAGAAGGTGAGGGGAAGGATCCTTGTATTTTGAAACATTTCTTTCTTCAAGGTTTGTTATTTGCAATTATTTAAGGATTGTTGAATGAAATGTGCCTCCTTGTCTTCCAGCCACAAATCTCGTGTAAAGGGTTTCTTGAGACTAAAGATGGCTTATATGCCTAAAAATGGTGGGCAAGAGGAAGACAACAGTGATCAAAGGGATGAATCTGAGGTAAGGCTTGATGCTTGTGGAAGCATTCAGGTTATTAGAGATTCAAGTATAATTGCAGAAGAAGTTGTACCTTGACAGATAAACCCTGATAGCAGTGTTGGTAGCAGCTTACTCTCCTCTGCATTGCCACCTTTTTTTTTTTCTTCTTTTTTTAACTGTAACCTGGTGTTTTCTAAAGTGTTTCAAAATACTTCAGCTGCCACAAAGAATTCTAGTCTGTCTGACTCTGTGAGCAAGAAGTGGAAGTCATGCCAAATAGAAGATTCTGGGAAGTCTATGCATGTGATTTCTAGACATAATGTTCTCTATTAGGTACCTCTTCTTCAGAGGCCATTGAAAAACAGGTGTTCTGACCTTTTTCTTTAGTTCCTTGGCAGCACTGACTTTGCTTATGCAAGCACAGCAGGTTGAATGACTTCTCAGCAGACTTACCAGCCACCATCCATTTTAAGAATTAGTTGCAGTGAGGGCTGGGAGAGTGAATGTCAGCCCAGGTTTGCCTTACTGGCAGTGGGCAGCAGTCACCTGCACCTGGGGAATGCACCTGTACACTAATGTAAGCAGCAATGAATTAACTCCTTTTTAACTTTAAAATGTTTAAATTTGATTCTTTTTCCTTCATTCCTAAGCATGGGTGGGATGTGGTTGATTCCAATGACTCCGCGTCTCAACGTCAGGAGGAGTTACCACCTCCTCCACTGCCTCCTGGATGGGAAGAAAAGGTGGACAACCTGGGAAGGACTTACTATGTCAACCACAACAACAGGACCACTCAGTGGCACCGACCCAGCATGATGTAAGTGGCAGTGCAGGGCAGGGTTCGGTGGATGTGTGCAAAGTTAACAAAAAGGGGGATTTTTTGCCAACAAACACAACCATTTTGAATTTACAGACTTGAGGCTGAAAAGGTCTTATGCAAGACTTGCCCAAAGCAGTTTATAAAGGCACTTTTCAGTAACAAATTCATCATGATTTTGGTGCTGTATTACTATCTGAAACTACACTTTATCAATAGAAATATTTTCACAGATGTGCTGGTAAATTGAGCACCAAACTCTGGGTATCTTCAGTAAAAAAGGGAACACTATTTTTTTTTAAGATCCCTTTTTTTTCCCCCAGCAAATCACATCTACATACATGCATTTTGGGAAGTTCTAGGAAATCTGAAGGGGTGGGAGGGAAGCCAGTGCATTAACAATGTACCTTAGAATACTGGGAGACAGATGTGGAATTTTTCAGTACGTAATATTAACAGGAATAAATCACTTTTCTTCTATAGAGACTGTTGTAAAGGTAAGGAAAATATTCAACTCTGAAGTTTTAATTAAGTTAAACTGATTAACTGTGATCCTCATTATTATTGAGTGTACAGACTGTATTAGCTATGTACACTGCTTGTGCTAGTGTGGAGTTCCTCTGCAGGCCTTCACTGTTTCTTACAGGTTTATAAAGCTGTGGAAAGCTGAGATATTAAAATGTATAACTGATAATGTTAAGACTTGCACTGAAATAATTTATTAGTTAAACATCTTGCATTATTTTTATGTAGTGACTATTCTGCTGCTGATGATTATGCCAACAGTACTGGTTATTCTTTCTTGAATGTTCATAACCACAGCCAAGTTGCAGCACATGCCTTGTCCTTTCGTACGGACTCTGTCCTCCTTGGCTGCTCTGTCCTACTCAGGTTGAAATTTCATTTTGTAGGTTTTGAACTATTTACTGTTGAACTATTTTTGAGCTATTTACTAAGCACTGTTTATTTTTTCAAGTAGATCTCATCAACTACTGTCATGCTGAAAGTAGGTGGTGTTGTTTCTCACTGGTTGTGTTCTGGTTCTCTCTCCCTCGCCGCGGTCGCTCCCCCTGCCCAGCGATGTGGGCTCGGACTCAGATAACAACATCAGACAGATAAACCAGGAGGCAGCCCACAGGAGGTTCCGCTCCCGCAGACACATCAGTGAGGATCTGGAACCAGAGCCAACGGAAACTGGAGACATTCCTGAGGTGAGCAGGGGTCTTCGTTTTAAGTGAACTGCACTCTGAGCTCCCTGGTGAGCTGGGTACCATGCCACACGCACTGCGGTGTTTCAACATGGTGATACCAGTGAAACACAAAATCCCAAACAGAGCTGTACTATGAAGGTCCCATGTGTTTGTGGGTAACTGATAATGTATGCACAACATTAAACATTTGTAATTCCCAGCACTGTTATATATATGTTGAGAGAAACACTTTCCTGCTTTGACTAACTGTGAAGTTGTCAAAAGAAGGGAAACAGGCTGGCTGAAACTGCCACGTAGGTCAGTTTCCTTCAGTGTCTTGATTTTGAGGAAAGAGAAGCTGTTGTTTTTCCCCAAAATATTTGGTCTTAGAGTTCTGAGATCTTAATAATCAGGGTGAGTGTTTAATTTATAGCTAGACTAAATAAATTAAATTTGGTGTTTGTAGGCCATTCATCTTTAAGGTATATTTTGTTATGTGAATCACAGACAAAATACTTTGTGAAAGCTAGTTTTGGTTCACTACATGTTATTCAAAGTAACAAACAGATTGCTGAAACATTGTTGTACTCATCACCTGTTAATATTTGATTTGCAGATACTAATGAGTACTTTCTATTATGCATTATATCCTAAATTAAACCTAACAGGTGTTTCTTACAAGTTTTTAGTAAGGCTGCAGAATTTGTTATACTTTGAACGAAATTTCAAATGGGATTTATTTACTGAGAGATCTTTTTCATGCAGCTTTTCATCTACATAACTTTCTGTGTTGAATCATAAAGCACTGCGTCACCATCACAATGTTGAAGTCAACATGAAAACCACTTTTCCTGTGACCACTGCCCAGTTTGTGTGCTCTAGGGATTAGTTTGTTGTGTCATGGTAAGGCTGATGATGGTGCCATGTTTGCAGCAATGAGGTGGTCACAGAGAAGGCAAAGGGAGAGAAGACTCGTTTGTCTTTATGAATCTTTAATGTAGCGTCTTCTCCTTTGATAGCCGTGGGAAACCATTTCAGAGGAGGCAAGTGCAAGTGGAGATGCCTTGAGCTTGTCGTTGCCACCTCCTCCCGCCTCTCCAGTGTCCCGCACCAGTCCTCAGGAGCTGTCTGAGGAGCTGAGCAGAAGACTTCAGGTCACTCCAGATTCCAACGGGGAACAACTCGGTTCTTTGGTTGTACGTGACGCGCTGCTCTGTCTGTATAAACCCCACTGCTGTAATACTGGGAGTCATTTACATGGGTGTGCAGTGGTTGCTGCTCTAGGAAAACCTGAACGTGCAGTTAAAAGTATCTTCCAAACAATGCATCATCCTTTCACCATGGAGCAAACTCCCTTAAAAACAATTCCTCAGATTAGATAAAATACTCTGTGAGTTTAACATCCTCTCGTGCGTCTCGGCGTGTCACGAGCACAGAGCTCCACTGGTGCAGTGGGATGGGTGCAGAAAGTTGTAGCTCCAGCCTATTGATTTTCCAAGGGCTGCAATTGCCAGTATCCAGACCAAAGTTCTACATTTTCCTCATACTGCTTGTGCTCCCTGCAGGTTCTCTAAAATGTCTTCCAAAGATATTTAAAATAGTTTTTGAAGAGTTCCATGGCATTTTCATATCCCATTATGTCTTTAGTCTTCCCCTTTGCTGCTGATTCCACAACTGTTAATTTTCCTTTGTGTTTTCCTAGATGGAATGGCCTGTCCTCTTAGATTAAGCTAATAAAACATGGGGATGCTAAAGATGAGTACAGGTTCCAATATTTTCCTTTTCTCACTTAATCTGAAACAGTCCAGGGTGCAATGCTGGGAGTTTAGATTTTTCATTGCTTGTCACATTTCTGTAGAAGTATTAAAACTACAAACAGTGCAACATAAATACTATTTTTAGGAGTTTCAATTAAATGGGAGAAAAGTAAAATTACTGAATAAAACCCCATGTTTTAAGACACCTTAACTTAAAGACATCTGTCTTTTTTTCTTTTCCAGCAAAGAGATCCTTCTTCAAGATTAAGGTCTTGCAGTGTAACAGACACAGTTGCTGAGCAGTCTCAACTATCCCTGGTAAACCAAAGCTAACTTCTCTTTCTTTATGTTTAGACCTTCTCTAATTCTGAACAATATCTTTTCTTAGCTCAGTTTTAGTCAGATACAGATCAGTAACCAAATCAGTAATCAGTATGGGCATGTGACTATCCCAGGTAGTAACAGATACCAATATCATCATGGTCAGCAACTAAAATGAGTTCATTCATGAGATGGAAAAACATGTTGAGACTAAGAGCACAGTCACACTAACTTCAGTTGTCTAGACATTTAGTTTACTGAACTTTAGACCTTGTAGTCAGTGGAGAGAGAATCCTCCAAAGGGTGTTTTCAGCTGGGATAGGAGGGCAGCAGCACCATCCATACTTGGAACTGTAGCAGCCACAGGACTACAGGTGTATTTTTGTGTCACATAAATTGATAGTACTTACAATATCTACATCTGTGTAACATTTAAAAGAATTGGGGCTTTACCTAGTTGTAGTTAAAAGGGACCTTTTTGTGATAGTCCTCATGCAACACAACTGAATGGAATTGCATGTTCTAGTTTTTTCATGAGTGATTTAGGTAAGCAGTTTCTTATCAAAGCAGATTTTTCAGATGGGGAAAGGTGCAAAGATGTTCTTAAAAAAAAAAAAATCTCTTTCACCTCATAAACATTCCCACCTTTGATCCAATTGGTAGAAGGTTCTACATATCTTGTCCCACAACCCAAGTAGGAGGATTGAAAAGGCGTTAGGCTGCTTAAAAAAATAATTTGGAAATCTGAACAGCTTTACTCAAAAGCATATTTTGCACAATCCTATTTCAAATTTCTAGGATTTTTTTCCTCATTTTTTTATTAGAAATATATTACATATGAGTCTACAAATTGCCTATTTGTGTATCATTTTAATGGTGTTATTGAGTCAATAGCAGAGTGTATGAATAAGTTTGTTACTAAGGCTGATGTCTCTACTTGTTCTTTCTCTTGCAGTTGTGCAGACCTTTAGAATGACCATAGTGTTTTTCTCTCAATTTAATCTTTTCACATGTTCCAGAAGTTGTTTGTCTACATGTGCTGCTTATGGGTGCATGTAACATGTTGTTCTGCTGCTTTATTCCATAGCTCTTCATGGAGCCTGGGTTTCTTTCACTGGTCAAGTTGGGACTGGTGCTGTGCCTGTCACTTCATTATTGTAGAACACTCACTTTAGCAAGTGTTCCAAACAGAATTGAAGGCATTGCTCTAAACCAAGGATGATAGCTGATCTTAACTACATTTAATTCTTACTAAGCTAATGATAATTTATCTTGTAGCAACTAAATACATGTTTTCTCTTTAAATACAGTGCTCTTCTTGAATGTATTAGTCCTTGGTGAAAATTCACAGTATCATCTTTTTCATCTGACTTCTGTGCACTCATTGATGACCAGAATGTATCCATTTTGTTTTCAAATACCACGTTTATGGGCAGAACATGCAAAATTTGTTGGGGAGAGAAAAAAAAAAATCACATTGCATTTAGAATAACAGTTGTTGTTATTATTAGTGATACTGAAAGTATAGAATTGGACATAAGACCTCTTAAAAGTCATTCCCTTGGTGGTTTTTGTATGAGATCCTGACTTGGTTATCAATGATTGATGACTCCATCTTTTCTGCTATCATCTTAAGCATTATTTACATCTAATTGCTCTTTCAATGTATTTGTCTGTCTATGATTCCTTACTCCTAAAGATGTAGCAGTAATCTGTGACCTTCATCACTAAAGATACTTATCTGTAACATTAATTGTCATTTGACAGCAGAGTGGTCCATCTAGGAGAGCTCGTTCTTCAACTGTGACAGGTGGTGAGGAGCCAACGGTAATAATATCTTTATCAAGCATTATCTCTAAATAATTCTTGGGTAGATTTAGGTTTTGTACAATAAGGAACTTCTTTGCAGGGAGCAGCAGTGTGTAGTGAAATACAGCCTCGGAATCCAGAGCTGTGGTGGTGTTGTTTCACAGTTTCTCAAAGCCCTGCATTTTCACTCAAACACCAGCATGTTTTATGCCATGAATTTGCCACTGGGCTTTTAGCAAAGCTAAGGAAACACCATAGGCTTCTAAGAAATGCAGGGCACACCACCTCATTCTTTAAAAACTGATCCTGAAAGAATTGGGACTTAGAGACACCAAATAAGCACCCAGGTAGTTGTGCTTTTAGCCTCTATCTTCCCTTACTCTCCTTTAGACTCACCAATTTTAATTCTTCAAGTTGATCTTGAGAACTGTGAAGGCACAGTGATGTATCATATAGCTCTTAATGGTCTTATTTAATGCCAGTGTTCAAGTTGTTCAGCAGTCCAAGACTGAATTTTTACTTTGATCATCCAATAAAATTCTGGAAATGCTTTTCTGAAAGTGTAATGCAAGGAAAATGGGTTTCACTTTTGTGGGACTTTGTCAAAAACAATTCATTTTTTTAAACCTGATTAAATGTCAGTCTGAAGCAATTTATTTCTTGGAAATAATTTGCAATAACTATCATAAATAGCTTTTATAAATAGATGTGCTCCTAGGTGATTTGTTTGAGGAAAAGAAATTTATTATTTAGTTAATTAATTTAATTAATTTAAATTGGTGTGTCATGATGTTAGATCTTAATTTGGGTGTTGATGCACCATTCTGAAATACTGTCTATATTTACTGGGCTTTGAATGTTAGGGTGTTAGAGAGCACAAGTTTTGCCTTTCTGCTTGCTGTGCTGCAGCATATAAACCTGGAATTCTTTAAGGACCAGTAAATGCATGTATTCCATCCATAAGAGAAATGCTATGGACATTGCTACAGGGAACACTCTGATAAAAGCAGACTGCTAGATGAAGGCATTTGGGTTCTTTTCTCAGCATTAGGAAGCTGCCTCTTTCTAAAGGAATTGGTGTTATTGATGAGGAATTAGATCACTGCACAAATTGGTAAGACGGTGCAGTTTAAGGACTGTTCCGTACTCTCTTGGGTGATGAAGGCCTTTAGGTTTCATCATCCTTCTGCTGTCAAGGCAGATATTTTGAGAGGCAAGCAATCTCTAGCATCATAGTCTCCTGATTATTAATATACGAGTGTATATTTTAATGTGATTAATCTAATAATTAAATGCATATTGAGCCAAAGATACAGACCTAGATACTGAAAAGCACCTTGCACATGTCAAGCCTTTGATGCAGTTATGAATACAAGGGCTTCACTGGAGGACAGCAGTGGTGTCCTGCAGAGTTTAGCAGTTTGCTTCTATCTGCTGTGGGTAACAGCTTCCTGTCTCTCTCCAGCTCCTGGTGTTTACATCAAGGACTTAAGAAAAACTTATCCTCAGAATCTCACTTTCATGTTTCCTTCAGTGACAGCCAGAACGCCTGTTCTTAATCCACCTTACAAGCAAGTGATGGCTTAAGAGGAGTCCCAAACTACCTCTGCCCTTTGTGCTACTATGCATTTTTTTCCTCCCTGTATGTCCCAGAAAAAAAACATCAAATTGGTTTGTTTAAGCATTGAATATTTTCCTCACAGGAAGTACCTAAGGCAACACCAGCAACACACAATAACATGATTCTTGTGTTGAACAGTGACATAACTTGTTAAAGGACAATTAGTGCCTTTGGTACCATTATAATTATCCATATATTTTCATTAGAATGTCTTTCTTGGGAACCTTTTTTGTACTAAAGTTGGAGCTCCAGTTTAGGTGTATCTTGTGTCTTCAGGACATCTAATCCTGAATGCAACATTTGTAACTATGACAAAATGGTTTGACTTCAGTTTATAAACCCACAATAGTTTCTTGCAACTGGTTCAAGACCCTGACAGAACTTGGGAAATCTTGACACATCTGCACAGGTACTTCAGTTCTTACTTATCCATACCAATAAAGGGAAAAAATTCACTTGAAAAAAATAATGAAAATACAAAGTTTTGCTTTCTCCTTATGTGTAATCTACAAATTAAGAAGTTCGAGGGGTATAAGCTTAGGTGTTTTCTGAGCAAGGTACTTGAGCCTGTGCAGAAGTGAATCTAAGCATCTGTTGTGAGAAATGATGCTTTGACTCAAAGGCACACGAAGATGAGCTTGTGCTGAATGACACCAGACACCACCTTTTCCTGTGTGCTTGTTGTGTTTAAGTGTTGTAAGGTAACAAATCTTTTTTTTTTTTTTTTTTTAAAAAAAAAAGAAAAAGACTGACAAAATCTATTTCAAAGCTCTGACAGAATAACAACCCAGTCCTGTTTCCCTGAGCAGCCTTCTGTGGCCTATGTGCACACCACCCCGGGCCTGCCCTCGGGCTGGGAGGAGAGGAAGGACACCAAGGGCCGGACGTACTACGTGAACCACAACAACCGAACCACAACCTGGACACGGCCCATCATGCAGGTGAGGAGGCCTCCTGTGATGCTTCACTGAGACAGCAAGCACTGGGCATGTTCTGAGTACCCCCTCAGTTGGACCAGCTCCTCAGAACTCTGAAATTTTAAAAAATAATAATAATAATCCCAAGCACTGTCATGACAACTCCGGATAATCATAAAGAACTGCAGTGGTTGGGTTTTTTGTGAATTTGTTGAACTATGTTAAGGTACAGATAAGGTTGTTGCTACAATGGAAGGAATTGGCAGAGGTTTGTATGGGATCATAAAAGGAGGCAAATGCAGTTTTAGGATTGTATTTGAAAGTTGTGTTGATCTAGTAATGGTAGCATACATTGCCTTCCCAATGGACTTAAATGCTTCGTATTTAAGACAGTATATTTAATATTTGGTAATAATAATTATATAATTTTTAAGTGTCCTATCTCCGGGTAACCTGTCTTTCTGACACTTAACTTGGTTTTGCTTCTGAAATAGCTTGCAGAAGATGGCATGGTTGGGACAACAGCAAACAGCAGCAACCATCTAAGTGAGCCCCAGATAAGGCGGCCTCGAAGCCTCAGTTCACCCACAGTGACTCTGTCTGCTCCACTAGAGGTGAGAAAGATCACTTGGCCCTGACTTCTCACTCTTGGTTGAGTGTTCATTTCCTTTCTAGTTGTGCAATACAGACTGTTTTTCCCGTTGCTAATTTTGCCCTAATATATTGTTATTTTCTTTAGCATTTATTGGGACCTTTATATTGTACAACAGAATGGTCACTGAATTATCCATTTTATATTTGATAAGTTGGTTTGCTCAGCTAAAATGTAATCTGTGCATGCCTGAAACACTGGTTGTTGTGAGTCCCTTCAGGTGTTCTGATCAGAAATATTTTTTAAGTTGAAACTTTTATTTTGATACTGGTAACTTTGAAAACCTGCAATTGAGTTTGGAAAACCTTTGAATTAAGGTATTGAGTGCATGTTATATTCCTTGTCTTTCAAAAGGATATTTAATTTAAGTATCTTTAAAAGTAATTCAGAATACTGTTGAATTACATTCACTGCAATGTGTCAGAAGAATAACTTAAGTGGCTTTTTATGGAATCAAAGACAACGTGTGTTTTGCTTCTGAAAGTGTGATTGAAGCTCTTGGATCAGTTAAATGTGACTGTGTTGAGGAGAGTCAGTTCTGGTGAAGGGTCTGAAACGGGAGTTAGCTTCTCAGGGCAGTAACCTGTCCCATAGCTGCAAAAACAATGTTCACTTCAGAATATTCAGCTAATCTCTTTAGTCGTTAATTTGTTCCATGCCCAGAAATGACAGCGGGGCTGAAGAGCACAGATTTGGCCTCTTAAACCCACCACCTCTGACTTGATTAAAAAAACCCACAACAGCTGAAGTGTAGCCTTATTAATATTAAAACCTTAAAGGGATATAATCACAAGGAAAAAAACAACCAAAAACTTCAACTTTTTAGAAGTTACTGCTTTTGTTTAAATAGTTATTTTGTTGTTAAATGTTCACTGTGTACAAGACACATGGAAAGCTTTTATTTCATGAGAGGTATTTTAAATGCTACTTTTGTAATCTTAACTGCATGTCCCACCCAAATGCAGCTCAAAACAAGCCACAAATAAAGCTAGAATAATTTTGAGAAAACACATGTTGGTACTAAAAAATAGTAATTAAATGTAGCCTAAGTCAGAGAATTGCCATTGCTAAATCTTAATAATTAGCTGAAGAAGATAAAACAAGCTGTTATCACATGTTAGCTAATGAGAGCCTGAGAGTAACTGAAAAGCACAAATGCAAACAGGATTTAAACAAAGTAATTCAGCCTTACTTTCTAGTGGTGCTATTCTGTATTTTCAAAGGTGAGCAAATCAGGATCAAATTTTTCAAGCTCTTTAGGCATCTAAAACATGCAGATTCCTGGTGAAATTAAAAAAAATAAATTAAACACATCAGCAGCTTCTGTTTTTAACCAACCATCATTGATCAGGGAGTCAGTTTTGTGGCTGTGATCATTTATTAAAAAAAAAAAATCAATTGCCCCCAATCTGTGATTGCAAACCTCCATTTATTTTAGGAATGTCTTAAATTCCAATGTAACTGTTTCATCTGAAGTTGCAGTTGAGAAATGCTTTGTCAGGTGGATTAGATCACATCCGGGATAGTCCCTTGTAAGGTGGGATAACTGCCCCAGGAAGCAGAAAGCAATGCTTTTAAGTTTTCCTTTATAAAATGAAATATTGACACATTTGGGGCAGCTGCAGTAACATCTATAATCCAGTGTAACTACTGTGGACATGGTCAGTGCAGAGGGAGGTGATAAAGCAGTCTCCTTCACAGCAAAAGCTCAGTATGTTATAAGGAGCAGAACTGGGTGAAGCTAGTGCTGGGCAGTCAGTCCCAGCACTTCATTCTGTATGAATTTCCTCCGGACTGAACACATTGCAGTGGAACCACGTTGGGCTCTGCTGACAGCACTGACAGGTCAGTCTCTTCCCTCTCCTCAGGGCATGAAGGACTCCCCGGTGCGCAGGGCGGTGAAGGACACGCTGTCCAACCCCCAGTCCCCCCAGCCCTCACCCTACAACTCCCCCAAGCCCCAGCACAAGGTGGCCCAGAGCTTCCTGCCGCCCGGCTGGGAGATGCGGATTGCGCCCAACGGCCGCCCCTTCTTCATCGACCACAACACGAAAACCACCACCTGGGTAAGGGGCAGCCTGGGGCATGGGTCTCAAGCCATCAATGTTCAAATGTGTCTGTCTTTGTTTGTGTCCCCCCCTGTTGTGGCATTTCTCGTGCCTGCAGGGGGGCCTCTGACAGCCTCAGTGTCCATGAAAGGCTGCAGGAACCTCAGCAAACCCTCCAAGCAGCCGCTGTGATTGCAACAGGCTGGGGGAGCTGGGTCCTGAAGAGAGTTCAGTGCTGCACCCAGAGAGGGGAACCTTCTGGTGCATGTTCTCTTGCATCTTGGTGCATGCAGTACTGTTCTGCATGGTGTATTTGACCTTTCTGTGCTTCACAAATCATTGCATACAAGTGCTGTCCTTTAAATTCCCCAAACTGGGAATTCAGAGGCATACGGTGCAACAGGGACTTGCGTTGTTCAGTTTGAGACTGTCCATAATTGTTTAGTATTTCACTGTGACCAGCGCTGGTTTTTTTATTCATCTAAGGTATCTCATCTTCTTCACTTAGCAGAATCCTTCAAATTACTTGGTTTATGTCATGATGATCCATTTTCCAATAATTCCACTATTTTGGTCAATAATTTAGAGAAATAAAATGACACTAGGAAAAAAACCATCAAAGACAACCCAGCATTTCACATCACCCTTGAAATACAGGTTGCACTTTGTTTGGCATCATCCAGGTTCCCAGTAACCACTGGTTACGCAACATATTTTTAATGGTGGTTCTTAGTGGTGTTCCTAGGTGGGGAAATTATGTGAGTGGAAATCTCAAGCCTCTTTTGTCTAGATTTTTCTTCTGTGACCTAGTTTACTTCTTTTTGCTTCATTTGTATATTGATGTAATAATACCTGTGCATTACTAAAAACGTAAGGAGCTTGTTTTCATCCTTTTTGTGGTAGGATGGCTCACTCCTCTGCTGTTTTTAAGAGCCAAAAATGTCCTTATATATCCAAATGCCACTTAGGGCAGTGCATGTGTCCTGAGCGCAGGGCAGGGTCTCATCTGTGTCTCTGGGTATAGTGCACTTAATGAAGTCCAAAGCCTTACATCACCCTAACTTACTCTTTTAACATTTAAAAAATCATTTCAGTATATAAATCCTAATAAAGCATGTGACACACCCAAAGACTAAATGTTCTATCATTCTTATAGGCTTTGTTTTAGTCTCAAAAAATAAGAATAAAATAATAACTATAATGTCCGAAGATTTCTGTTCCAGGTAATTCTGTGTTGGACTTAGTATGTAGATCTAAATTGATCTCTAGGGTTTTACAGTTCCATATTTCTGTTACAGGAGGATCCACGATTGAAATTTCCAGTGCATTTGAGATCAAAAGCATCTCTGAACCCTAATGATTTGGGCCCTCTTCCTGTAAGTGACAATGTGTATGTATTTTAATGTATACCTGCTGTCTTTTGTGATCTGAGCTGTTGCTGCAGTCATAGATTGAATGTGGATACATAAGTTGCTGTCATCACTTTCCTGAAGATACTTAAGCTATGATTATATACAGCACCAAAAAAATTGATTGTTACCTGTGAATCAGTCAGGCTTTCTGTTGGCATTCAGAAATCTAAATACATTTTGGTTTTTCAAGGAAACTTCCATATTCTGCAGAGCAAATTATCATTTTAACATCAGAAGTTTTGTCAGTCTTGAAACTAAAGTATAATTTTGATGTACAGCCATGTCCACTACTGAGCTTTGCTTTGTTTTTAGAAGACTCCATCCTTGCTGGCAGAGGGGGGTCTGTGAAAGCTAAGGCTGTTACCCTGCAGTGCTACTTCTGCTCAGAGCCTCATACACACTCAGGGTGCTTTTCAGAAATGGCAGCTGTGCTTGCAGCCCTGGGAACCTTAGTGGCAGCAAACCAGCCCTGGTGCTCCAGCAGGTATGACAGACAAGCTTTCTGCAACAGCTGTGCCTGCAGAAGGGGTTACTGCCCACCCTACAGGACATGGCAGATTATTTTAGTTTGAATATCAGGTCTTTAATTGTGCTCATGTTCATTGAGCAGGGTTACAGTTTGCTCAGATGAACCGCTCTCCCAGCACAGCAAAACAAGCTCTGCTTTTGGGCAGGAGTTGTGGCAATTGCTGCCTTTGGTGAGGGGCAATAACCTGTGACCACCTCTGGTCAGACATCCTCCTCTAGAACATCCTAAAACCTTACTGCCCTCATCTCAATTAGCAAGAAGTTTTGCCTTGTGTTAGGGCCAGTGTGTTGAACCACTGATAAGATGGAAAACTGCAGCTGAACGTGTTCATTATGGTGTGTTTCCTGGTTACACCTCAGCAGCAATGTCATATGTCTCTAGGAACAGCTGTGGAAGCAGCAGTTCTTTTGCAGCTCCTCAGGTACATTGAGCTTGCATTAATTTGTGAGGACGCTGCTTGGGCAGGAGGCCCTGCATGTGAGTAACTGAAGTTTGCAGTTTATTCTGCAATTGCAAGAGGTAAAACATACAGTGGAATCAGCCTGACATTGTCACTGCAAACATGTAATTAGTAACAGACTTTAACTCCAGTTAATCCATTTTTGAGTGAGGTAAGAATGACTACGGAATTTAACAAGAGTTTCTCAACAAAGCTTGGCTTGAAATAATTTCTCCTCTGTGTTTTATTCAGAGGCCTGAAGCTCCCGTGGAGCATTCAGGTGGATGGAGCTGCCAGACTGGGCAGCGTTGCACACACTCGTGCCCTTTGCTGTCCTTGCAATAACTACGCTCATCTGGAAGATGAGAAAAGGGAGTGGATAAAAAAGGCAGAATTGAGGACTAGGTTAGATGTTTCTGCCCCACTTTAAGGGCATCCTGGCCTGAGTACTTAAGAGTGAATAGCCCACTTGTGTTTCAGAAATAGAAGCAGAAACTCAAACTGAACCAATGATGGACAATCTAGTCTTTGATGTCATTTCCTCTTAGGAAGAAATGGGTATAAACCTTGATGCACAAACAAGTTTCCACTTCATGCTTAAAAAAAGTATTGACTGTGTTGGCTATAGTTCCCTGTAGAAATAACCAGTTCTTTGAATCTTCTTGGGTTTTTGTCCTGGGCATAATTGTACCTGTGACCATTCTGTGTTTCCTACCTCACAAGCAATTTCAGCAGGTGTGGATAATGTATTGCTTCAAGCTGTGTGTGAGTGGTAGTACATCACTTACTTTCTCTTTTTTTATTTCCCAATTCCAGCCTGGTTGGGAGGAAAGAATACATTTGGATGGAAGGACGTTTTATATAGACCATAGTAAGTAAGCACTCAGGTACAACAGCAAATAGACAAAGGGAGGTGATAAGTATTGAAGTGAAAGCTTTATAATTTTACTCTTCATTTAGGAAGCCAGGTGTTGATATGTGGAGACATTGATACCAGAGACTTAGTGCCCTCGTACGGTACTGTATATTCACTGAAAGCTTGCTTTTAATTGGCTCATCAAGCTTTGTCCCTCTCTGACTTGTGAAGCATTAACATTTCTTCTTTGTGGTTTCTTTTGTTCTTGTTGATATTTTGGATTCGTTGTTGTTGTTGTTGATGATCCCATGGCTTATTTGCACTTAATAAATTAAAATATACACTAGGAATAGAAAATAAGATGAGAAAATATCATATAGCCACAACTCCACGTACAGGCAGTGGAGAAATCAGCACTAGAAAGAACTCGTTGCTCTCCTTTAAGGTCTTGTGGCAGTGCCAATTCTGATCTTATTTCCTATTTGTAGCATGTTAAACTGCACCCAGCCCATTAATATTATTCAGTCTGTTAGTGAAGTTATAGTCTAAGTGATGTTTCATTGTAGACTTGTCTTATTACAGCATCTCAGAACTACTGTGTGAGTTTTTGTTGTTGTTTGAAGTTAAAGCAGCCCAGAAGGGCTGGGTTCTTTATTTACTTTTTTAATTATTATTTTTAAAGACTTCAGCAG
>NW_009954235.1:265499-274284 GCF_000747805.2 Chaetura pelagica | reverse complement strand
CAGCAGGACTTTACAGTGACATATTTCTGCTGGTGGCACAATCTTCACAGGAAGGGGTAGCTCACAAAATCACTGGAAGGGGGGACTCACCCTCCACAAAACTTAAAAATAATTAAAACCTTAAACTATTACACATATTTGACAGTATTGGGGTTTTTTTTCTTCAGTATCAGTAGAACTGACTCTGATCCTTACCTGTAGTTAGTTGTACATGTGACATTATTAAATCATAATTAAAATCCTCAGTAGTCCATTCCCCTGATAAACTACTCATTTCAGTCCTTCTCTGCTAAAGCAGTTAGTTAAGATGCAACAAATGTTACCAGTTTCATTAGTAGATGCAAATAAATGTTGCAAGTGTTGCCAGATTCAGCTGCGGGGAATACCCCCATTCCCCAGGTATTTTGTAACTCTCCTGCATAACTCCAGCCTGGCTGTGCAGTGTTCGGGATGTTTTTCTCACCCCCAGAGAAACTATAACAAAGTCTAATGCAACCAGCACAGAAACCTCCTCTGGTGGAGCAATGCGACTGCTACTGACATGCCATAGAGACCAGTCAAGCAAAGTACTACTAAAATAGTGTAGGTGTTGTCGCAGTATCCTGACAATATAATCTTGTTAGATTGTAACTGCAAAGGGCTCTACCCTCTGCAGCAGCCAAGCTCTTAACAGCAATACAGCCTCTAGTTCCTCATGGCTGGTCCTTGGCTGGCTCAGTCAACACTATTTACCATCCATTAATAAAATAGTATCCTCTGGGCACTGCAGCATGTACATACATACTTCTGCATTTCCTGGGAGCCCCATGGGAAAGTGTGATTTACCTGCTGGGAGGTGTCAGGAAGGTTTTCGGTCAGACTCAGAGCAGTCATCGGTGGCTCACTGATGCTGTTTAGTAAGAATTGCAAAGTATTGCTCAGAATGGGAATAATTAGCAGAATTTTGGTTGAAAAGGGCATGAAAAATATCATCAACTGGACATGAGTTAACTGATCCTCTGATGTATCAAGAGGAGTGTCTTAAATAAGACCTGAAACAATCCTCCTCTCACCCCTGTGATACTCTGGAAAAACAGAGACTAGTCAGTGACATCATACACTCTCAGGTGTGTAGGGTGATGAGAGACCTGACAAACTTGCAGGCATTTCCAGTTCTATGGCTTTGCCTTTCATAGAAAATTACCACCATGATTTGTGGCTGTCAATTTCAAGCAGGTATAAAAAATGAATTGGTGTAAAAGCAGTAAACTGTGTAGAAGGAAACATGACTGAAAAGCTGAAGTAAGATGAAAAGGGGCAGGTGAGGAGTCCTGCCCTAGGGGCAGGCTCTGGGCTGTGGGTCTCGAGGGGTTTCTGGAGCTGCCAGACCAACAACCTTCCTCTAAAACTTTGATAAGCCCTAAATAGATCTTATGTGCTAAAGTAAATAAACCACTATCTTAATATTAACTAGTAGATCAAATCTCATTAAATTTGCTTCTGATCTTTTTGCATTTTCTTTAGTTAACACTTAATGAATGTCACCTTTCAAATCCCAGTCCATTTTAAAACTAGCTTGGATTGCTCAAAACTTACCTGTCTTTTCCAACTGTAGAAGTATAAAAAACAGTTGTGTTTTAATGCAGGTGGGCTTGGTTCTTTGCTTTACCCAGAGTAGCCATAAAAACAATGTTCCTGAAGCTTAGTGTGTTTATTCCAAAACCTAGCAGTGACAAAAATTAAAATCTGAACTACTTTCTTAATACACAGGTAATAAACCAAAGCAGTGCACATAGCAAATAGATGTAGTAACTATACTGTTATCTTTTCAGTGCAGGAAATGGAAGACAAACCTTGCCACTGTAGGTGGCTTCTAGTTTGGTTTTTGGAGCATTGTCTTATTGTTGCAACATCATCATTTTGTTGTGATTCTGTTGTGCTCAGAATCTTGTGAGGAGCAGTTGTCTGGAGGCAGGGAGAGTCTCACCATGGTCCTGTAGCACCTCACCATACCTCCCTCCTGGTGCCTCAGTCCTGTAGATGAACAGAACTGGATTGTCTTGTGACTGACAAAGTCTCCTTTGGTCAAAACAGAATGTTCTCTTCACCATAACCTGATGAGTTTGCCTCTCTTAATGGTCCTACCAGTGTCCAGGAGTTTTTCTTTTTTAAAGAGATGTTATTCCCTCCAAATTCAAATACAGACTGTCATTTAAAAGTATGACATCTTGGCTGTCTTTATGCAGAACTTCAAAAAAGTAAACTCAGTCTCTCATTTGGCAGTTTTTGGGTTTCTTTGCCTTTCAGGCATGAAGTCTGTGTATTTCTCATAGGAGTTGAATCCAAGACTGTGTTCAAAGAGAACATGTTTACTAGTGCAGCTGACACAAAAGCAGTGCAGATCCACTGGATTCTGTTCTAGTTTTGCATTTTTGAATGAGTGTTTTCAACTAAACAGTGTGATGGGGTTTGATGTAGGAGGGTGAATGCAGCCTTTTCTAACCCCAAAATACTAAGTCGTGGAAATGGTAGGGAAACCAGCTGTAGGGACACCAGAACAGCAGGCACTCAGTGCAGTACCAGAGCAGTAATTATACCATTTATTTTGTTACTTCCAGATAATAAAATTACCCAGTGGGAAGACCCCAGACTGCAGAACCCGGCAATTACTGGTCCAGTAAGTCCTGCTGTGGGGTTTTTCTGCTACATGCTGTGACTCAGGTGCAGTGGGTGGAGGCAGGAGGCACTGCTGGTCATGCCTGGGCTCCAGAGCTGTTCCTGGGCCATCAGAGCTGCTCCTGGAGCCATCAGCATCCATGCTGGCTCCTGCATGTGTCTTGGAATCAATCCTGGTCACAAGACAGTATAAACCACAGAATTACCTCTGTGGGGTGGGGAGGAAGAGAAGGCTCCTCAGGAGGCTGCAGACAGTTGTGTTTGGCTGGTTTCAATTTCTGTATCGTGTTATTTCTGAGGGAAGCTCCATCTACCCAGGAGCTGCACAGCTCAGTAACCTGAGCGGGGATTCATGCTCTGGAACACAGAGAGACCCATCACTGCTCATGTCTTCCAGCCTCCTCCCCTGCATTTCTGCACAAAGGGATGGTGATCAGTGTGGTTTCTGAAAGATCCATTACTGATGTGATCCCAATGAAACATTTAAGATGTCAACATGGATTTTGCTGCTTATTATAAGGCTGAAGTTCCAGGACAAAAGCAGTAATCCAGACAGATTAACTGGGGGGCAAAATGTTATTTCAAAGAAATTGCATAAAAAGTAATGTAAGTCTAAAATATTTGTCAGGTTTTTTTTTCTTTCTCCATGCTTGCTTAGACTATAAATTACTTAGTATGGAACAAACAATATTAAATATTTGTATCTAATCTTTTATTCCTCCATTGTATTCCAATAGTATGTTTCAATATTTAGCTGTGTAAAGGGCACATGTCTGCTCTGAACCATGAGACAGAAGATCTTGGGAATCGCAGAACAAGTTCTCTGTGCTGAACCCCAGAGTTTGAGGTCACAGAACCACAGAATTACCAAGGCTGGTAAAGGCCTTTAAGATCAAGTCCAGCCTATGAAGGACTGGTCCAGCCTAGATCTGAGGGGTGTGTGTGGGAGAAACATTCATATTTACCCATTTTCCAGGTCATTACTGACAACAGAATTGTACTGAGCTGAGTTTCCATGCTGCTCATTTTTTAATTTCTGCATAGTAAAAACTTGCCTCCATTCAGGATGGGAGAGGTATGACTATGTGGATTCAGAGTGTAAGAGACAAAAGAGACAAAAATTGAGTTTTATCAGTTTTAAGAGAAAAAACCTTCTGCAGATAGTCTAAGAGATTTCAGAATATCACCCTCAGGAAAAAGGAATACTTGCTTGTACTTTAATATCAAACCTTGAAAACATGGGCTGTATGGAGTGATTCTGGTTTATGCCATTTTATGGTGTCCTGAGTGATCAGACTTCCAACCCTGAGGTGTTCCCAAATGCCAAGAATACCTTTTTATTTTGGGTAGATCCTCAGGATTTTTACAGGTGTTGGGATAAGCAGAGGAATTTCTGCGTGGTGTAATTCCAGTTGCTCTTGCTTTATTAATAAGATTAATAATAACCACTTGTTTGAACACAATAGCTTTGGGAGTGATTGTAATGTCGTGGCTGCTTGAAACACTGACCTACAGAATGTTGTACAAATTCTTAATGTTTATTTTCCCGGAAATTTTAAGCATAAAGGAGAGAGTCTCTGGGAAATTTTGTTTCAAGTTAATAAGGGTCAATCATGACCCCATTAAGTAAATAACAGTTATTTGTGTGTTTGGTTTTTTTTAAGGAGAAAGCAGGATCAAATCCATTTTACAGCCATAAAAGCATTAATGATTCATCTTAATGTTTTCATTAGTATTTTTAGTGCCATGACAAAAACAAAGAACTATTTAAATTGCATTTCACATTGAATTTAAGCAATGGAAACACTGACAAACTATTTAATGGCTGTTGTAAAGTTATATTATCATCAGAGTAAACTTATTTAATTTGAATTTTCATGTCTCATTGTCCACAAGACGAAACTCATATAGAAATACTTCCACCTCCTCCTCTCATCTACATCCAGTTATGAATCTACTTCTAGACCAGCCCATACTTCCCTCCCCCAAAATCCCAGTCCTGACCCAGAAGCTGAACTTGAACCAGAGCTTTGCAATTGTTCAGCCTTCAGGAAATAGGGAATGTCCTGTGGAATTCAAAATCATTACTTTGCTCCCAAAAACCCCACACTTCATTTGTTCACTCTTTCATCTTGAAAGAACAGCAGAGCACAGTAGAGCAAGGATGTAGCTGGAAAATATTATGATCAAGGCGAGGAAGCCTTCCTTTTTTTTTTTTTCCTTGTTGTTCTTCTCTGGCTTTTCTGGAGCCCTTTAACTCATACATTTTCAAAATTCTTTGAATTTTGTGTCTTTTGAGTAGCACCTCACAATGCCTAGCACTTTCAGCTGTGAAAATCCATATTCTCTGGTAACACATCTTTGTTTCAATCACATTGGAATATCAAACTGCTAAATAGCTGAAATAATCTGTGTTTATGATTCTCTCCAATAGGCAGTCCCATATTCCAGGGAGTTCAAGCAGAAATACGACTATTTCCGGAAGAAGTTAAAGAAACCAGTGAGTAGAAACATGCTGCTTTGTGCTGGGATCAGCAGCACTGGCTCTGGGAGAACAACAGGCTTGGGGTGGCGTGCACCCTGCTGCAACACCCCTGCTAGTCTTTGGTGGTGCTACCCCTAAAGGGGTTAAGTAGGAACCAAGAAAATGAAGAAGTTTGAGTTCTCAACAAAATAATTTGCAAATTTTTAAGACTCACATATTTCTGTATGAGTGTTTGTTACCATCTTAAGCTAAAATGCCCTTAAAATAGGCCACAGTAATATCAATAATTTTCTCACTCTTTTTTTGGTTTGTTTGTTTGCTTGTTATTTTTCTTGGTGGGTTTAATTGCTTTGTCAAACCTGTCACTAAACTGGAACCTACTTCACCACGTGCAAGAGAGCATTGGAAGACAAAAGTAAGGGGAAACTTGATATATCAGATATCTAATTTGTCATTTAGTTGTTGCCACTGGTCAGTAACTTGCCTGAAGACTGACTTGCTGAGACTAACCAGTATAATAATATCCTCTGCTTTCACATAGGCTGATATACCAAACAGATTTGAGATGAAGCTACACAGAAATAATATTTTTGAGGAGTCCTACAGAAGAATCATGTCTGTGAAGAGACCTGATGTACTAAAAGCCAGGCTCTGGATTGAATTTGAGTCAGAAAAAGGACTCGACTATGGAGGTGTGGCCAGAGAATGGTTTTTTCTCTTGTCCAAGGAGATGTTTAATCCCTATTACGGTCTCTTTGAATATTCAGCAACGTAAGTGTCCATTACAATATTTCCATTCATAAGAGATGTATGCATTAGATTCTGCAGAAGAGGCAGTTACCCTGGACAGTAGCTGGAGCATGCTTGGTGGTGCCCTTGCCAGCCAAATCTCTGTTCTGTCTTAGCTTTTCTTACTTGCTTTTCAGTGAACTTCCAAATTGTCACTGAAGTCTTCTTAGACATGTCCCTTCTTAAGGCAGCATTCAGTGTTGCCCTGCTTGCTGCGCAAGTGCAGTGGTTGAGGCCAGCAATGGTGAAAGGAGTGAGGTCAGACAGGAACCTCCCTTGATGCCCCCCCAGAGCACTGTGAGACCCCTGCAGTCCAGGATTAGAGCTCTCCTTCATAATAAGCTCATAAAGCAGCTTCTCATTTACATTTCAGCAGTTACAGAGCAATGGCCTTGCATAAGTTTGTTTGTTTCTGTCCAGTTTTTAAATCTTTGAGCAATGCATTCGTGCAAAGGAGAGAGGAAGTGTTTTTGCTTGAAGCCCCTTGGTTTTCATGTGCTGTCTGCAATTCCTGGCTGTGCTTGGCTGCAGGGAGGGTGGGTCTCTTAATTGCAGGCAGTGGTTTTGGTGGGTTTGTGTCAGTGTCAGACTTTCTCAGAAAGTGTTGAATAGACTGTCAAGCAGATGAACAAAGACTGCCTAATGGGAGTTTTCTGTCATTAGTGTCTCAGAAAAGACACGTTCTGCTGTTGAAGGAAAACAATTTAAACAACATTGACAATCAGTGAACATCTGTTTTAACAGAGTTCACTGAATAAATATTTGTTTCAAAATATTTCCACTTACAGGACATAGGTCACTGTAGATATTTTACAGATCATGTTATTTAATTTTATGTTCAGAAATCTAACCAGTTATTTTAAGAATTAAGAAAAAAAAACAAACTACTTTAAAACTCTGTATATTTTTCACAGATAAAGAATATGCTGCAAATTAAAAATACAGCTTTTACACTAATGTCTTACTGTGACACACACACTTTCACACAAATCTTAATACTTGGTTACACAGTTAAAGGTCTTAGTGGCAGCTTTTTCCAGTACCCCAGGGTCAGCCTGTTTCAGAGATGCTCTCTCTTAGGTCCAGTTTCAGATGCAAGTGAGAAAATGTTCTTCATCCTAGGACAGTAGGTCCTGTGCATAATTCCTCTACATTACTGTCAGCTACTTCAGGAACTAAAAGCAACTACTGCAAAAGGGAATCCTAAAATGTTAAGCCCTGAAATTTGGCAGGAAAGAGTGAACAGCCCAGCCCAGCAGGGATAGCTCAGCTGAGGTGCCACCAGAGTCGCACCCATGGCAGCGGTGCCAGGTTTTATCCTTTGAAGAGCTTGGCACAACTCTCTCACACTTTCCACAGGTGGATCCTGCAACTCCAGAGGTTAAAAATACAGCTTTTACACTAATGTCTTACTGTGACACACACACTTTCACACAAATCTTAATACTTGGTTACACAGTTAAAGGTCTTAGTGGCAGCTTTTTCCAGTACCCCAGGGTCAGCCTGTTTCAGAGATGCTCTCTCTTAGGTCCAGTTTCAGATGCAAGTGAGAAAATGTTCTTCATCCTAGGACAGTAGGTCCTGTGCATAATTCCTCTACATTACTGTCAGCTACTTCAGGAACTAAAAGCAACTACTGCAAAAGGGAATCCTAAAATGTTAAGCCCTGAAATTTGGCAGGAAAGAGTGAACAGTCCAGCCCAGCAGGGATAGCTCAGCTGAGGTGCCACCAGAGTCGCACCCATGGCAGCGGTGCCAGGTTTTATCCTTTGAAGAGCTTGGCACAACTCTCTCACACTTTCCACAGGTGGATCCTGCAACTCCAGAGCAGGACCTTTACTTGCCTTTGTCAATTAATCATCATATCATACAAGCCAGTTTTGATTAGCTCAGCCTACCCACACACTGTCAGATGCTTCTGTGGAGGAACATGTGGATAAATTACATTATGACGCTTGCAAAAACAAAAAGGAAATGGCCCTAAGCTCAAGTTGTTTATTAACATATCTGAATATCTTGTTATTTAAAGGCTTGGTTATTTAGATATTTCTTTTCTTTCCCCAAAAAAGGGACAACTACACACTTCAGATTAATCCTAATTCAGGTCTTTGTAACGAAGATCACCTGTCGTATTTCACGTTCATTGGCCGGGTGGCGGGCCTGGCCGTGTACCATGGGAAGCTGCTGGATGGTGAGTGTTGCTGCTGGGTGTCTGGGAATGCCACAGCAGCTTTGAGTGTTCATGGAGGTACTCTGAGAGAAATTGCATTCCTGATGTTAATGGGGATTCCAAAGTCACAGTGTCTTACTCCACCAATGTGCTTCATGCAGTTTTGCTCCTTTCTCCACTCACGTTAAAACTGTAGAGTCAGCGTTGCTAAATAATCACCATCCCTAAAGGAAAATCACTATATTTTATCAGCTGTTTTCATGCAAACATGCAGCTAAAGCAGTTGCCTGGGTGTCAAATGCAGCATATTTTGATATGTAAAATTATTACTGAGTGATTTAATGAGAAAATATGGTTTCTGCTGAACTTTGAAATCCCACCATAAGCGAGCAGGCAAACATTATAAACTGACAATACTTCATTTAGCAATAATGCAGCAAGTTTGAAGAGTAAGCTCGCATCCTGTTTCTCTAGCACCTCCTTTTTGGAGCAGAATGGCAATTTTAAAGGAATTAGAGAACCGTGAGCTCAATTCCCCATCTCGTGTCCCTCTGCCGTTGATGTCGTAGTGGCTAATGGAATCATTCTTGTAACTGAAAAGTTGGATTTGCTGTTCCTAAGTAATGAATGAGCCTGCTGTGTTAACCTGGGCAGTTACAACCCTGCTACTTTCAGGTTTCATTCCT
>NW_009954235.1:257467-265350 GCF_000747805.2 Chaetura pelagica | reverse complement strand
TGGCACGCTAGGAAATATCTTGATGTATTTTCCTTGGGCAATCGTATCTTCCCTCTCTTTTAGGCTTCTTCATTAGACCATTTTACAAGATGATGCTGGGGAAACCAATAACTCTGAAAGACATGGAGTCAGTGGTAAGATAACATTTGCACCCTATCAGCACTAGCAATTACATGTTCTTTCCTCTGGGGACACTTAAAAGAGCTAAGCATTCCCATGAGTGGAAAACACAAGGTCACAGTTGCTGCAAGTTCAGAAAGATACATACGTACTTTTGAAATAAAACAAATCTTGCCTGCTAGGAAAGCTGTTTACTACCAGTGGTGAGAGGGATGAGGGAGAAGAGATGGGAATAGGCCTGTAAGAAACAACATCATTATACTTCCAGCTCTGCTGTCTCCCTGCTCCCAGGAGCACCACCACCAAGCCCTGCAGGAGCAGGAAGGGGGTGCAAGGGCCCAGGCAGCAGAGGGGGTTCCCTGCAATGCTGGGAGGAGAAGGGGCTGCCAAAGCAGAACCAGTTCTCTCTGAAATAAACTCAATGAAAGCAGCACAGCTTCTGCCCTTGCCTCTGTCTGGGTTTTGTTCCCTGCACTTCCTCTCAAACCTTCAGCATTCACTGCAGTCATTGTTTCACAAGTTAGGAACCTCTAACTTTGTCCTGCAAATTGAAGGACAGCGTGTCAGTGGGATCCTGCAGATGCCCAATCTGGACACAGACATTCCAGAGGTGTGTGGTGGCACAGTGCAAAGGGTTCCACTGGCTCAGCAGGGTGACACTTGGCTTTGTCGTTGCAACCTTCTGAGGTCAGGTTTTCAGTGACTGAAGTGCTGGGTCAACTGCTCCATGACTCCTCCAGCTCCCACCATCTCACAGTCACCAGACTTGGGCTGATCATTCTTCTCTTGAAGGACACCTGAGTAGGCTTCATACTTTTTTAACTGTATCTCAAAAGTGGGGTTTTTTTGCTCTCTTGCTTGGAAGTATTTAATGACAGCTACAGATACTTTTTTTTCTTCCTTTTTTCTTGGGTCAGTCTTTAGGTGTGAACCTCAAACACGAGGACACGGCCCTTTCAGGAGATCAGAGGAGCCTTTTATTCAACAAACTTCCAGGCTTTAATAATAACAATGCACTCAGTTACTGTGTAATGCATTTTTGGTGCAATTGGTATATGGATTGTGTTGAAAATAAGACATTTCCTAACCAGTTCTTTCACACTGTTAGGTACATATGGTAGCTAATAGATATGTAGAGACAATTTATTGTGTTGTATAATAATGTAATTATAAGTCAATTAAGAAAAGTTACATGAACCTAAAAATACAGCAGCTGAGAAAAATACAAACAAAGTAATGAATTTTACCCTGCTTTACAGCAGCTGTGAAATAAGTGAGTTTTCATCTTTCCAGTCCCTTTGGAGGTTTAAGTTTTAGATGTTTAAATTTGGACAAATTAAAATCTTAACTATACATTTAAGGTTTGCATTTTCAAACTTTTAACTATCATCTGCTGTAGGACAGTGAATACTACAACTCTTTGAAGTGGATCCTGGAAAACGATCCTACAGAGCTGGATCTCATGTTTTGCATAGATGAGGAAAACTTTGGACAGGTATGTCAAGTTTATCCCAAAAGTCCTTATGTCCATCTTATTGTTGGTTATTGCCAGGCACTACTTGCTGGGGTTCCTTGTGAACTGCAGTGAATTTATTTTTTTCAGTCTTGTACCCCATGGTGACACCATCTTTAGCAAATTTGTGCTTAACCATTTCTGTAACCTTTTTTTGGTTTTCTGCTTTACTTTTTTGGCCTTTGACTGAAACAGTTTATCTGTGGATTTTAAGTTGTCTTTTATTTTCCCAAGCATTTTGAAAAAATCAGAAGGCATTTTTTTACCTTTATGAAAACAGAATATGTTTTCTTTACCCAGAGGAACCTGCTGTTCAGGACTGAAAGTTTGCTGTGGAGTGGTTTGCTCCCTTGCTAATGAATATGATCAAGAGTTCAGTTGTATAAATGACCACATAATGATTTGTTCCTAGTGATGCCATTTAAAGTGGGGAACGCTTTAATGTCTCATTAGCTTTTACAGCATAATAAGTTTCTAATGCTACTTGTAAAATGTTGCTCAAGGATTTGGAGAGAAATGTGTCCTGGAATCATAAAGACTGTTGTGTTTTGTTTTGTTCTCTTTTGAAATCCAGACATACCAAGTGGACCTGAAGCCAAACGGGTCGGAAATCATGGTGACCAACGAGAACAAGAGGGAGTACATCGAGTGCGTAGGGGACACAGCAGCTGTGCCTGCCTGCAGCTGCTGTGCCTTCAGCAGCACTGGGTCGCCACTGATCCTTTCACACGAAAATAGGATTGTTAGCATTGTTTGTACCCTAATCCTTAGAAAGTTTTAATTTTAACCTGTATTTTGCAGCTGCACACTGCACTGGCTCTAGAGAAAGGGATGGATGGGGATGTCTGTGTCATTGCTCTCATTTGGAAATGATTCCTGCAAATTCACATCTTTCAAATATTTTTCTCTAGAATTCCACTATGATAGAACTATTCTAGTTGTTATACTCAAAAAAAACCAAAAACAACCCCAAAAAAGGGGGGCTAAAGCCCCAGTTAACTGGGGGTGACCAATGTGATTTTATCTCTGCCTCAGTGTCTTAGCACAAGCAGATGCTGCATTCTCCTGCCTATGTCCTGCTCATGTGGGGAATGAAGAATCACTGTCTAATAGAAAGTGTGGTGGTTTGTTTGCATCACTTCATTGTGCAACACTTACTGCAGGAAAGAAGGAAAACAGATAAGCTGGCTGAAGGGTTGCTGCTTAAAAATGAAGGTTATTTCTTAAAGCATTATGAGACAACAACACCAATGTTGCTATTCAAAACTGTCCGTATCTTAAATTGTGTTTAATGTTAAGCTTCCTCAGTTTTTCTGCCTACTGAAATGTCAGATGATAAGTTCAGCTTTACTTGCTGGCATTTTTAATTAGTGCCTCTTCAAAGGTGAGAAAACATTGTAATTGCAATATTCATGCAAATTAGGAAAGAAATGTGTCAGTAGGAAAGGAAGGGGATTTCTAAAGCATTGTTATAGCACCTGTAAGGTGGGGATGCTGTAGGTGGTGAGCATTGTCATACAAACTCTTTCATTTGGTGCTGCAGTTTTCATTCATCTACTATTTACTTAAGGCAGGTCATTATATGGAATTACGGCTGTCCTCATGTTTTGTAACTTGTTAGGAATTGTTAATTACTCAGAGCACTGGAAGAATAACATGTCTAGTCATTTAGGTACCTAATCCTACCAGCAAAGGCCAGAGTCTGGATTACAGCCTGGTTTAGAAGGAGGTAAATCTTAGTGCAGCCTTGTGGGCTGTTTCAATCTGGCAATCCTTGAGTTCCTCTCCATAGGAACAAGAGGATTCTGCCAGATCACTAAGAGGGTTATGTTAAAGAGTTCCTGGTGAGGTAGGGAAGTCACAGATAGAAGAAGGAGGTGTGTGTAGAAGTTGTCTTGGGTGCTACCATGAAAATACTCCAACTCTAACTTGTCCAGAGGCATTGCTCTTATTTTCAATAACTCAAATCAGTCCCACAGATGAATTTCAGCAATGAATACAAAGCTGCTCTGTTTCCTTAACCCCAGGGGGTGGCTGGGAGATGGCTGAAGCTGTAAATGAGAACACACAGGGTTGCTAGGATCTCTCAAAGCTTCATTTGCAGTCTTCTAATGAGCGTGCTGTTGTGTTTCTGTCTCTCTTCTACAGCCTGGTCATCCAGTGGAGGTTTGTAAACAGAGTTCAGAAACAAATGAATGCTTTTTTGGAGGTAAGGTTCTTCAGCTACTTCTTTTTTTCCCCAAAAAATCATTATTTTTTTCAATGC
Source organism: Chaetura pelagica (assembly GCF_000747805.2). NCBI lineage: Eukaryota > Metazoa > Chordata > Aves > Apodiformes > Apodidae > Chaetura > Chaetura pelagica. The sequence continues at coordinate 261,451 of NW_009954235.1, read as the reverse complement.
AGACTTGTTACTCATCAGTATCTGTGTTAGGGGAGTGGGAAGCTTGGTGCAGCCACACAAGTTCTGGAATGCTTGGGGTTATCATTTCAGTTTTACCTTATATAAGAATACACAATCTTTCCTTTAAGAGAATAAGGTCATTCTCTCACAAGCTTAAAGTATTTGAGCTTGAAATAATTTAGTGATTGTTGTTTTTAATTAGGGACTTGTAATTTCAGCAACTCTATTTCGTTTTCAAAACCCTCCTCCATCCTCTGTAGTTCACTTAGGTTCCCTGAAGCCAAAGATCCTGTTGGATAAAAGCTTAATTTTTATGTGGTGTGAGAATTTTAACTTGCTTTGCTTTCTTTTTAGGGATTCACAGAACTTCTTCCCATTGATCTGATCAAAATTTTTGATGAAAATGAACTAGAGGTGAGTTTGTTTAATTAACATCCAGAGGCAACAGATCAGTGATGCTCATCACAGGGAGATGTGTTACATTCCAGGCTCATCATTTATCACTTAGTCATCATAATTAAATCTGCGGACAAAGATGTTTTGGCTATGATAGGAAATCAGCTTTTTCTCCCTAGTTAAATCTGTTGTTCACATGAAAGCACAAAAAATTGTAATTATTCAGTGAGGTGGTTGAGTATGTGCATTTAAAAGCATAGCTTACTGAATGCATAGAATAGCTTGGGTTGGAAGAGACCATAAGATCATCTAGAATTAATGCCATGATGTCTGTACCTGTCACGTTGTGAGCAAAATGCCCCACGAGCTGCTGCCACACAGCATGCACATACCCTGGTGAGCAGTTTCTCCAGTAGAACTAACTGTTCTTTGAGAGTCCTTCTGAAGAGAGGATCAAACTCTCCTTCACGTTTGCATTGACACCTGCACAGCTGAGTCTTCACACAGTCAGACAGCAGCAGGAAAGTCCCCTAGTTTCTCTGATGAAGTGTGTGGATAAGACACCAGCAGCTTCCAGTAACACCATCACCCTTTGCTTCCCTGTGCAGTTACTGATGTGTGGCCTTGGCGACGTTGATGTGAATGACTGGAGACAACATACAATCTACAAAAATGGTTACTGCCCAAATCATCCCGTTATCCAGTGGTTCTGGAAGGTAATACTGTTTTACCTCATTTGGCTTCTCTGAATATTCCTAAAAGTCAAAGTTCCTGTATTGTTCCGTGGAGTCTGTTATGAATGTTTTTCTCCATGAAAACTGGAAGAACATGTATGTCTGTGTACACTGGAGATGACAGCTGTTACAGACTGTACCAGGAACCAAAATATGTGGTGGGATCCTTGGTTTTATCTAAAGTATCTTGCAGTATTTGTGAAGTAAAATGCTTTCATGAAAAGCCTATATGCCCAGGAAAACCACCAAAATACTTTTTCCTGTAATAGCTGTAGATTTTGCAAAGGGGTGTCTGTTTTTCTTGAGAATATAAGAATCTTCCAGCTTCATGTATGGGCTTCAGGCTTCATCTCAGGTTTGGTGTCTCATGCTGATGGCCATGGGGGGGTGTCCATGCAGACCATGCACCTGTGGCAGCCAGAAGGCCTGGCCCTGAGCCCTGGCTGCAGTGCAGCTCTGAGCTGATGTCCTGGGAAGCTCTGCAGGCTCCCTGGCTGGTCTGTCATCTCTTTCTCTCCACCCCGTCGTGCGCACGGCAGCCCTGGTGTCCCCGCCGTTCACCCAGAGAAGTGCTGGGCTGCGCCCGTGTCTTCCAGCTTCATGTATGGGCTTCAGGCTTCATCTCAGGTTTGGTGTCTCATGCTGATGGCCATGGGGGGGTGTCCATGCAGACCATGCACCTGTGGCAGCCAGAAGGCCTGGCCCTGAGCCCTGGCTGCAGTGCAGCTCTGAGCTGATGTCCTGGGAAGCTCTGCAGGCTCCCTGGCTGGTCTGTCATCTCTTTCTCTCCACCCCGTCGTGCGCACGGCAGCCCTGGTGTCCCCGCCGTTCACCCAGAGAAGTGCTGGGCTGCGCCCGTGTGGCAGCGCAGCCCCTGACGCCCCCCTGTGCCCGCAGGCCGTGCTGCTGATGGACGCGGAGAAGCGCATCCGGCTGCTGCAGTTCGTGACCGGGACGTCGCGGGTGCCCATGAACGGGTTTGCGGAACTGTACGGTGAGCAGGGCGGGCACCAGCCCCTGACACACCCAGCATTGCCCTCCTGGGAGCACAGTGAGGAGGGAGGGTCTGTACAGCGGGGGTTAGGCAGCAGACACGCTCGCAGTGCCCACTGGAAAAAGCTGTCACCAGGAATAACATCCTTGTCACAGGAAGAGGAGAATGCACGTGTAACCAAGCACTTTTCCATCCGTCACTGTCTGAGCTTACTTCTTTTGCATTGCACACACTCTACACAAAGCTACTTAGATAATAAGCTAACTGGGCTGGGAAGTAAGTGTAACCACCTTCCTCTTGCTTTCATGTAGTTTTCATTAAGAGTGTTCATACCAGGTATTCTGTACCTGTTGAAAAAGCCAGCCTACAATTTATACAAACATTTAATGTTATAAATAACATTTAGGTAGCCTCTGTAGTGTCCAGCAGTTGATATTTCATACTATTTTCACTTCCAACCAGGTTCAAATGGGCCTCAGCTGTTTACAATAGAGCAATGGGGAAGTCCTGATAAACTGCCCAGAGCTCACACGTGGTAAGTCATAAAAACAAAATTATACAGCTATTCTGCACTGTTCCACTGCCAAGAAGAGGGGAAGCTGATGACTGTGCTTATCTCTAACGTAAGGATCATACAACTTGTTATGAAATGGCATACTCTGAAACTTACACTCGCTTACCTGCATGTGCTAGTCATTGCCTTCTTCTGCTTGTCTGAGAGATTTATCACCTTTTCCTCCTTCCTTTCTGGAAAACTCAGAAATGGAAGGATATCCATGATTTGGAAAAGCAGGACTGCTGTTTGTGCTATTAGGGGTTGATGCTTTTTTTTCTTAATGCTGATTCTAGTTCAGCTGTCACTGGACCACACTGCAGGCATCAGTTTCCCTTCCTCATTTTCCATTATTTTTCCTATCCTAGCCAGTGAGAATCATGCACTACAGAAAGTCTGACATAACAAAACATAGCCACAGAAACCCATACTACAGGGGTCATAAAATGTTGGACAGTTCATTAAAATGTGAGGTGAGGAGCTCACAAGCCTAAGTACAGAATTTGCGAGTGTTTAAAGCGTTCAATACAAACCTTTGTCTTGCTCTGTTGCATATCAGGATTATGGCTTTAAGATAAATTGTGCTGTATAGGAAAACTCACTATTAGAACATAATGCATATTAGAACATGTGGCAAGATTGCCATAAAAATCATCATGCTATAAAATAAAAAGTTTTATTTTAAGAAAACCCCACCAAACAGCAGTACCACCAAAACACATTCCAGAACCAACACATCCTCTTCACATTTCAGTTGTCCATTAGATTTTACAGGACATTTTCAATACTTCCTTTTGGATGTTTATTCTTCTTTGTTTCCCCCATCCTAGAAATTCAGAAGGAGCCTTAGAAAACCAGCCTTTTGACAGAGAGGAAGTATTTTCAATCAACTACATACAGTTTGCAGGAGGGGTGTCTTCTGTTGGCTGTTTTCCTTTCCAAAGTTTTTTCCAAACCCCAACTTTCAGCTTTGGGAAGGGGGCACAGCTCTGGCTGACTCGGCCGTGGGCAGGGCTGGTCTCGGAGCTGCCTGCAGGGAACAGCAGCGTTAGTGAGTCTGGCAAAGGACAAGAAGATACATTCTCTGTTAAGGCCCCAAATTATTTAATCTTCTCCGTTTCTTTTAAAGTACATGTTATTTCCCAAGGGATTATTAAACCATTCTTTTCCTTCTGCATTTCAGCTTTAATCGCCTAGACTTACCTCTGTATGAATCCTTTGAAGATCTGCGGGAGAAGCTCCTCATGGCAGTAGAAAACGCTCAGGGCTTTGAAGGGGTGGATTAAGGCCCTTCCCCCGCCGGTCCC